>NW_027224434.1:0-35199 GCF_023699985.2 Odocoileus virginianus | reverse complement strand
CATCCACCTGTTGCTTGCATCAAGTATGTTACTTTTGTTGCCAACTAGAATTCCATTGTATAGATATAACATAGCTTTTAAAACTTTCATTTGCTTTTTGATAGTTGTCTTTTAGCAAAACATCTTGGTTGTTGCTAGTTTGGAGTGATTATGAATAAAGCTACCTTAAACATTAAAAAATAATTAAACTTTAAAAGAAGACACATGCACCCCAATGTTCATAGCAACACTATTTACAATAGCCAGGACATGGAAGCAATCTAGCTGTCCATCAACAGATGAATGGATAAAGAAGTTGTACATATATACAACAGAATACTACTCAGCCTTAAAAGGAAATGAACCTGAGTCAGTTCTAGTGAGGTGGATGAACCTAGAGCCTGTTATACAGAGTGAAGTAAGTCAGAAAGAGAAAAACAAATATCATATATTAACACATATATATGGAATCTAGAAAAATGGTACTGATGAACCTATTTGCAGGGCAGGAATAGAGATAAAGAATGTAAAGGATGAACTTATAGACACAGTTGGGGAAGGAGAGGGTGGGATGAATTGAGAGAGTAGCATTGATATACATACACTGCAATGTGTAAAATAGATAGCTAGTGAGAAGCAGCTGTAGAACACAGGGAACTCAGCTGTAAGTCACTGATGTCCTGCTGCGCTGGGATAGGGGGTGGGGTGGGAGGGAGGATCAAGACGGAGGGAATATATGTACACTTATAGCTGATTCACATTTTTTTAATGGAAGATACCAACACAACATTGTAAAGCAACTATACTCCAGTAAAATAAATATCCCCCCAAACCAAAAATGAAATTGTAAATTCTTATGATTAACATTTACTTTAAATATAGATTAAGCTCCCCAATAAAAGACATAGAGTAACTAAATGAATAAAACAAGACTTAACTTTATATATATATGATATACAATATCAATATATGATATCTACAAGAGACTCACTTTAGTTTTAAGGGCACACATAGGCTAAAGGTGAGGGATGGGAAAAGATATTCCATGCAAATGGGAACCAAAAGAGAGTGTGGGTGGCTACACTGATAGCAAACAAAATAGACATTAAGTCAAAAGCTGTCATGAAGACAAAGGAAGTCCTTACATAATGATAGAAGGTCAATTCAATAGGAAGATATAACAATGATAAATATTTATGTATCCAACATCAGAACACCTATAATATATAGAGCATACAGTGACAGAAGAAATAGATAGCAATCAAATGATTGTGGACTTGAATACCCTGCTTTCAAGAATGGATAGAAAATTCAGACAGGAAATCAAGAAGGAAACTGCAGACTTGAACAATACCATAGACCAAATGGACCTAACAAATATATATTGTATGTATGTATGTATGTATTTTGTATGAAAGTCACTCAGTTGCATCTGATGCTTTGCGACCCCATTGACTATACATTCCATGGAATTTTCAGGCCAAAATTCTGGAGTGGGTAGACTTTCCCTTCTCCATGGGATCTTCCCAACCCAGGGGTTGAACCCAGGTGCCCCCCTCCCCCATTGCAGGCAGGTTTTTTTACCAGCTGAGCCATCAGGGAAGCCCAAGAATACTGGAGTGAGTAGTCTATCCCTTCTCCAGTGAACCTTCCTGACCCAGGAATCGAACCAGGGTTTCCTGCATTGCAGGCGATTCTTTACCAACTATATTTTTAGACCCAAATGGATCTAACAAACAGAGTATTACACCCAAAGCAGTAGAATTCATGTTCTTCTCAAGTGCACACAGTACATTCTTCAGGATACATCATATGTTAGACCATGAAACAATACTTAAGATTTAAGAAATTATATCAAATATCTTTTCCATCATAATGGAATGAAATTAGAAAACAATAAATGAAGAAAAATGGGAAAATTTACAAACACATGGAAATTACCAGCACATTTTTGAACAGCCATTGAGTCAAAGAAGAAATCTTAAGGGAGATAAGAAAATATCTTGAGTAAAAGAAAAGGAAAAAATATCCAACCCAGGGATGGAACTCAGCTCTCCTGCATTGCAGGCGGATTCTTTACTAGCTGAGCCACAAGGGAAGCCCATAAATCCTACAGAAGGAAGCAAAAGCAGTACTAAACCAATAAACACATGGAAAGATGTTCAACATTGCTCATTATTAGAGAAATGCAAATCAAAGCTACAATGAGGTATCACCTCACACAGGTCAGAATCAGTTCAGTTCAGTTCAGTCTCTCAGTCATGTCCAACTCTTTGCAACCCCACGGACTGCAGCATGCCAGTCCTCCCTGTTCCTCATCTTTTCCCAAAGTTTGCCCAAATTCATGTCCATTGTATCAGTGATGCCATCCAGCCATCTCATTCTCTGATGCCCTCTTCTCCTGCCCTCAATCTTTCCCAGCATCAGGGACTTTTCCAATTAGTTGGCTGTTCACATCAGATGACCAAAATACTGGAGCTTCAGCTTCAGTATCAGTCCTTCCAATGAGTATTCAGGGTTGATTTCCTTTAGGATTGACTGGTTTGATCTCCTTGCTGTCCAAGGGACTTTCAGGAGTCTTCTCCAGCACCACAGTTCGAAGGCATCAATTCTTTGGTGTTCTGCCTTCTTTACGGTCCAGCTCTCACAACCATACATGACCACTGGGAAGACCATAGCCTTGACTATATGGACCTTTGTCAGCAGAGTAATGTCTCTGCTTTTCAACACACTGTCTAGGTTTGTCATAGCTTTCCTGCCAAGAAGCAACTGTCTTCTGGTTTCATGGATGCAATAACTATCTGCAGTGATTTTAGAGCCCAAGAAGAGGAAATCTGTCACTACTCTCTATTTGCCACCAAGTAATGGGGCTAGATGCCATGATCTTAATTTTTTTAATATTTAGTTTTAAGCTGGCTCTTTCACTCTCCTCCTTCACCCTCATCAAGAGGCTGTTAGTTCCTCTTCACTTTCTGCCATTGGAGTGGTATCATCCACATAACTGAGGTTGTTGATATCTCTCCAACCTATTTTGATTCCAGTTGTATCTCATCCAGCCCTGCATTTCTCATGATGTGCTCAGTGTATAGGTTAAACAAAACAGGGTGACAACAGGCAGCGCTGTTGTACTCCTTTCTCAAAAGCTACCATATGACCCAGCAATTCCACTACTGGGCATATACTTGGAGAAAACCATAGTTCAAAAAGACACATACCCCAGTGTTCACTACAGCACTATTTACAATAGCCAGGACATGGAAGCAACCTAGATGTCTATAAGCAGATGAATGGATAAATTGTTACATATACAATGGAATATTACTCAGCCATGAAAAGGAACAAATTTGAGTCAGTTGTAGTGAGGTGGATGAACCTAGAACCTGTTATACAGAGTGAAGTAAGTCAGAAGGAGAAAAACAAATATCATATATTAACACATATATGTGGAATCTAGAAAAATGGCACTGATGAACCTAATTTCAGACAGGAAAAGAGATTCGGAAGTAGAGAACAAACCTGTGTATACAGTCGGGAAAGGGAAGGGTGGGATGAATTAAGAGAGTAGCTTTGCAGTATTTACATTACTATGTGTGAAATAGATAGCTAGTGGGAAGTTAGCACAGCAAGCTCAGCCCGGTATTCTGTGATGACCTAGAGGGGTGGGATAGATAGAGTGGGAGGGAGGATTAAGAAGGTGGGAACATATTTATGCTTATGGCTGACTCATGCTGTTGTAAGGTAGAAGCCAACACAATATTGCAAAGCAGTTATCCTCCAATTAAAAAATAAACTTAAAAAAAGTAATAAGAAAGAATGTTATAGTGATAAACACATTAAAAAATAAAAAAGTTCTCAAACTACTTAAGTTTACATCTCAAGGAACTAAGAAAACAAAGAAAAATCTAATCCAGAAGTTGGCAGAAGTAAGGAAGTCTAAAGCGTTTCAGCAGAAATGAATGAAATAGAGACTAGAAAGACAGTAAAAATCTCAGCAAACTTAACAGTGTGTTGGAAAGATAAGCAAAATTGACTTAGGAAGACAAGAAAAAATGAAGGAAGAACCAATTAATATCAGAAAATGAGATTACTGGTGCACAGAAATAAAGAGATCATAAGAAACCATTATGAACAATTATAGACCATCAAACTGCAAAATCCTGAAAAAAAAGGATAAATTCTTAGAAACATACAGTCTATATAGTTTGAATCAATAGAAAATACACAACTCGAACAGATCAATAATAATAAATAAGGAGTTTTAATTAGCAATTAAAAACTTCCCAACAAAGAAAATTCCATGACTGAATGGAGTCACAGGTGAATTTTATCAAATCACATACCAAAGAATTAATCTAATCCCTCTTAAACTCTTCCAAAAAAGTAGTAGTATAGGGAAGACATTTAAACATGTTGGTGTTTAAAAGACATTTAAAGATGTTGGTGTATCCTGAGCCAAACTAACACACGACACAAAAAGTTACAGGCCAATGACCCTGATGAATATAAATGCAAAATCTCCAGCAAAACACTAACAAATAGAATTCAACAAAATATTAAAGGATCAAACACCATGACCAACTGGGATTTAATCTAAAGATGCAAGGATGTTTCAGAATATGCAAATCAATAATGTGATATACCACACTAAAACAATGAAGGATAAAAATCACACAATAATTCAATAGATATGGAAAAAGCATTTGACAAAAACAATACTCTTTCATGATTTAAAACTCTCAAATTAAGAACAGAAGGAAGGTAGATATATTCCTAAGTTTTTTATTTTTTTGTTGCAATGGTGAATGGAATTGTGTCCTTAATTTCTCTTTACGTTTTCTCGTTGCTATTGTATAGGGATGCAAGGGATTTCTGTGTGTTAATTTTATATCCTGCAACTTTTCTTTATTCATCGATTAGCTCTAGTAATTTTCTGGTGGAGTCTTTAGAGTTTTCTATGTAGAGGATCATGTCATCTGCAAACAGTGAGATATCTACTTCTTTTCCAATATGGATTCGTTTTATTTCTTTTTCTGCTCTGATTGCTGTGGCCAAAACTTACAAAACTTTGTTGAATAGTAGTAGTGAGAGTGGGCACCCTTGCCTTGTTCCTGACTTTAGTGGAAATGCTTTCAATTTTTCACCAGGGAGGATAATGTTTGCTGAGGGTTTGTCATATATGGTTTTTATTATGTTGAGGTATGTTCCTTCTATTCCTGCTTTCTGGAGGGTTTTTATCATAAATGGATGTTAAATTTTGTCAAAGGCTTTCTCTGCATCTATTGAGATAATCATATGGTTTTTATCTTTCAATTTGTTAATGTGGTGTATTACATTGATTGATTTGCAGATATTAAAGAATTCTTGCATTCCTGGGATAAAATCCACTTTGTCATGATGTATAACCTTTTAAATATGTTGTTGGATTCTGTTTGCTGGAATTTTGTTAAGGATTTTTGCCTCTATGCTCATCAGTGATATTGGCCTGTAGTTTTTTTTTTTTTTGTGTGTGTGGCATCTTTGTCTGGTTTTGGTATTAGGATGATGGTGGCCTCATAGAATGAGTTTGGTAATTTGCTTTCCTCTACAATTTTCTGGAAGAGTTTGCATAAGATAGGTGTTAGCTCTTCTCTAAATTTTTGGTAGAGTTCAGCTGTGAAGCCGTCTGGTCCTGAAAACTATAAAACACTGATGAAAGAAATCAAACAGGACACAAATAGATGGAGAAACATATCATGTTCATAAGTCAAAAGAATCAATATAGTGACAATGAGTACACTATCCAAAGCAACCTATAGATTCAATGCAATCCCTATCAAGCTACCAATGGTATTTTTCACAGAACTAGAACAAATAATTTCACAGTTTGTATGGAAATTAAAAAAGAAAAAAAAAAAACAAACCCTCGAATAGCCAAAGGAATCTTAAGAAGAATGGAACTGGAGGAATCAACCTGCCTGACTTCAGGCTATACTACAAAGCTACAGTCATTAAGACAGTATGGTACTGGCACATAGACAGAGATATTGATCAGTGGAACAAAATAAAAAGCCCACAGATAAATCCATGCACCTACGGACACCTTATCTTTGACAAAGGAGGCAAGAATATACAATGGAGAAAAGACAATCTCTTTAACAAGTGGTGCTGGAAAACTGGTCAACCACTTGTAAAAGAATGAAAGTAGAACACTTTCTAACTCCATACACAAAATAAAATAAACTCGAAATGGATTAAGGATCTACAAGTAAGACCAGAAACTATAAAACTCCTAGAGGAAAACATAGGCAAAACATTCTCTGACATAAATCACAGCAGGATCCTCTATGACCCACCTCCCAGAGTAATGGAAATAAAAGCAAAAATAAACAAATGGGACCTAATTAAACTTAAAAGCTTCTACACAACAAAGAAAACTATAAGCAAGGTCAAAAGACAGCCTTCAGAATGGAAGGAAATAATAGAAAATGAAGCATTTGACAAAGAATTAATATCAAAAATATACAAGCAACCCCTCCAGGTCAATGCCAGAAAAATAAATGACCCAATCAAAAACTGGGCCAAAGATCTAAACAGACATTTCTCCAAAGAAGACATACAGATGGCTAACAAACACATGAAAAGATGCTCAACATCACTCATTATCAGAGAAATGCAAATCAAAACCACAATGAGGTAACATTACACGCCAGTTAGGATGGCTGCTATCCAAAAGTCTACAAGCAATAAACGCTGGAGAGGGTGTGGAAAAAAGGGAACCCTCTTACACTGTTGGTGGGAATGCAAACTAGCACAGCCACTATGGAGAACAGTATGGAGATTCCTTAAAAAGCTGAAAATAGAACTACCACATGACCCAGCAATCCTACTTCTGGGCATACACACTGAGGAGACCAGAATTAAAAGAGACATGGGTACCCCAATCTTCATCACAGCACTGTTTATAATATCCTGGATATGGAAGCAAGCTAGATATCCAATAGCAGATGAATGGATTAGAAAAGTGTGGTACATATACACAATGGGATATTACTCAGCCATTAAAAAGAATACATTTGAATTAGTTCTAATGAGGTGGATGAAACTGGAGCCTATTACACAGAGTGAAGTAAGCCAGAAAGAAAAAAACACCAATACAGTATACTAACACATATATTTGAAAGATGGTAATGAAAGCCCTATATGTGAGACAGCAAAAGAGACACAGATGTATAGAACAGTCTTTTGGACTCTGTGGGAGAAGGCAAGGGTGGGATGATCTGAGAGAATAGCATTGAAACATATATTATCATATGTGAAACAGATTGCCAGCCCAGGTTCGATGCATGAGACTGGATGCTCAGGGCTGGTACACTGGGATGACTCTGAGGGATGGGATGGGGAGGGTGGTGGGAGGGGGGTTTATGATGGGGAATACATGTACACCCATGGCTGATTCTTGTCAATGTATGGCAAAAACCACTACAATATTGTAAGTAATTAGCCTCCAATTAAAATAAATAAATTAAAGGAGGGAAAAATAGAAGGAAGCTATTTTAACACAATAAAGGCCACATATGAAAGCCCACAACTAACAATAAACTCAGTGGTGAATGATTGAAAGCTTTTCCTCTAGGAACAAGGCAAGTGTGTCTGCTTGCTGTTTCTATTCAAATTAGGACTGGAATTTCTAGCAACAGCAATCAGGCAAGGAAAGGAAATAAAAGGCACCCAAATTGGAAAGGAAGAAGTAAAATTATTTTTATTGCAAATGACATGATCTTGTATGTAGAGAAATCTAAACATTCCACGGAAAAATTCTTTTAGAACTAATAAGTGATTTCAACAAAATTGCAAGACACAAAATCAACATATGGAAATCTTTTGAGATTCTATACACTAACAATGAACTATCAGAAAAGGAAATCAAGAAAATAATCACACTTACATTACAATCAAAATGAATAAAATATCTAGGAATAATCCTAACTAAGGATTGAAAGATTTGTGTACCAAAAACTATAACTATTAAAGGTAGATATATACACACAAATGTATAGAAAGACACTACATATTCATGAATTAGAGGAGTTAACAGTGTTGAAATGTTCACAGTACCAAAGCAATCTATAGATTCTATCCAAACTGTGTGAATATAATTAGGGAGCTTTTACAAAAACAGAAAAAATTCTTGAAATTCATATGGAACAACAAAAGATCCAAAATAGCAGAAGCAGCTTAGGGCAAGTACTAAACTGGAAGCATCACATTTCCTTATTTCAAAGTATATTACAATGCTACTTTAAATAGACATTAAAAACAGACATATAAACTAATAGAACAGAATAAAAATCCCAGAAATAAGCCCATCCATATATGGTCAACTGATCTTTGACAAGGAAACCAGGAGTACCCAATGGGGAAAGGGAAGTCTTCCCAAAAAAATGATGCTAGGGAAACCAGATATCCACATGCAAAAGAATGAAATTGGACCCTTACATCATATAAAAAGTAAACTTAAAATGGATTAACAACCTAAAAGTAATACCAGATATTGTAAAACTCTGAGAAGAAAGCAAAGGGAAAAATCTTCCTGACACTGGCCTTGACAATAATTGTTTGAATATGACAACAGAAGCATAGACAATAAAGCAAAATAGACAGTTGGGTTTATGATAAACTGAAAAGTTTTTGCACAGCACAGGAAACATCAACAGAGTGAAAAGGAAACCTATGGAAATGAGAGAAAATAGCTGCTAACTGTGTATCTGATAAATGGTTAGTATCCAAATTTTATAAGGGACCCATACAACTCAATAGGAAAAAATCTAAATAATCCAGTTAAAAATGGGGAATAAGAAGGAACAATTAGAACTGGACATGGAACAACAGACTGGTTCCAAATAGGAAAAGGAGTACGCCAAGGCTGTATATCGTCACCCTCCTTATTTAACTTATATGCAGAGTACATCATGAGATATGCTGTGCTGGAAGAAGCACAAGCTGGAATCAAGATTTCTGGGAGAAATATCAATAATCTCAGATATGCAGATGGCATCACCCTTATGGCAGAAAGTGAAGAATAACTAAAGAGCTTCTTGATGAAAGTGAAAGAGGAGAGTGAAAAGGTTGGCTTAAAGGTCAACATTCAGAAAACTAAGATCATGGCATCTGGTCCCATCATTTCATGGAAAATAGATGGGGAAACAGTGGAAGCAGTGTCAGACTTTATTTATTTGGGGGCTCCAAAATCACTGCAGACGGTGACTGCAGCCATGAAATTAAAAGATGCTTACTCCTTGGAAGGAAAGCTATGACCAAACTAGATAGCATTTTAAAAAGCAGAGACATTACTTTGTCAACAAAGGTCCATCTAGTCAAGGCTATGGTTTTTCCAGTGGTCATGTATGGATGTGAGAGTTGGACTGTGAGGAAAGCTGAGTGCCAAAAAATTGATACTTTTGAACTGTGGTGTTGGAGAAGACTCTTGAGAGTCCCTTGGACTGCAAAGAGATCCAACCAGTCCACCCTAAAGGAGATCAGTCCTGGGTGTTCACTGGAAGGACTGATGCTGAAGCTGAAACTCCAATACCTTATGCAAAGAGTTGACTCATTGGAAAAGACACTATTGCTGGGAGGAATTGGGGGCAGGAAGAGAAGCGGACGACTGAGGAGGAGATGGCAGGATGGCATCACTGACTTGATGCACATGAGTTGGTAGACTCCGGGAGTTGATGGACAGGGAGGCCTGGCGTGCTGCAATTCATGGGGTTGCAAAGAGTCAAACACGACTGAGCGACTCAACTGAACTGAACTGAATTGAATAGACATTGGTGAATGTAAGATATAAAAATGGCCAACAGGTATATGAAAAAATCACTCAACATTATTAATCACCAGAAAAGTGAAAATCAAAACCACAGTGTGTGCAAGAATCCTGGAGCAGGTTGTCATTTCCTCCTCCAGGGGATATTCCTGACCCAGGGATCAAATCTGCATCTCCTGTGTTTCCTGCACTGCAGGCAGATTATTTACTGCTGAGCCACAGGGGAAGTCCAAAACCACAGTGAGTATACTCTTATACCAGTTGTAATGGCTACTACCAAAAGAAAAAAAAGATGTGTTGCTGATGGGCTGGAGAAAAAGGGATATTCATACACTGTTGGTGGGATTGTAAATTGGTGCAGCCATTTTGGAAAATAGTACAGTTTCTCAAAAATTAAAAATATAACTACTCACTGTTGTTTCACTGCTCAGTTGGTGCCCAACTCTTTGCAACCCCATGGACTGCAGCGTGCCAGGCTTCCCTGTCCTTCACCAACTCCCAGAGGTTGCTCAAACTCCCGTTCATCGAGTCGGTGATGCCATCTAACTGTCTCATCCTCTGTCATCCTCTTTTCCTCCTACCTTCAATCTTTCCCAGCATCAGGGTCTTTTCCAATGAGTCAGTTCTTCACATCAGGTAGCTAAAGTATTGGAGTTTCAGCTTCAGCATCAGTCCTTCCAATAAACACTCAGGACTGATTTCCTTGCGTTGTTGGATCTCCTTGCTATCCAAGGGACTCTCAAGTGTCTTTGCCAACACCACAGTTCAAAAGCATCAATTCTTCGATGCTCAGCCTTCTTTATGGTCCTACTCTCACATCCATACCATGACTACTGGAAAAACCATAACTTTGTCTATGACTTACAACTACTCTATGATTCAGCAATTATACTTTGGGTATATATCTAAAAGAACTGAAATCATGATTTCAAAAATATATCTGCAATTCCATGTTCACTGCAAAATTTCTACAATATACAAGGCATGGAAATAACCTAAATATCCATTGCCAGATTAGTTGATAAACACGTGGTATATACACACAAAGGAATATTGTTGTTATTCAGTCACTAAGTCATGTCCAACTCTTTGCAACCCCATGAACTGCAGCATGCCAGGCTTCCCTGTCCTTCACTGTCTTCCTGAGTTTGCTCAAACTCATGTCCACTGAGTCAGTGATGCCATCCAATAATTTCATCTTCTGTCTCCTCCTTCTCTTCCTGCCCTCAATCTTTCCCAGCATCATGACCATTTCCAAAGAGCTGGCTCTTTGCATCAGGTGGCCAAAATATTGGAGCTTCAGCTTTGGCATCAGTCCTTCCAATGAATATTCAGGGTTGATTTCCTTTAGGATTGACTGGCTTGGATCTCCTCGGTGTCCAAGAGATTTTCAAGATTTTTCTTCACAACTATTTGAAAACATCAATTCTTCGACGCTCAACCCTGTTTATGGTCCAAATACTCTCACATCTGTACATGATTACTAGAAAACCATAGCTTTGACTAGATGGACCTTTGTTGACAAAGTGATGTCTCTGCTTTTTAATATGCTGTCTAGGTTTGTCATAGCTTTTCTTCCAAGGAGAAAGTGTCTTTTAATTTCATGGCTGCAGTCACTGTCTGCAGTGATTTTGGAAACCAAAGAAATAAAGCCTGTCACTGTTTCCACTTTTACCTTTCCATTTGTGATGAAGTGATGGAACCAGATGCCATGATCTTAGCTTTTTGAATATTGAATTTTAAGCCAGCTTTTCACTCTCCTTTTTCAATTTCATCTGGAGGAATATTATTCAAACATAAAGAAGAAGGAAATTTTGTCTTTTCTGACAATCATAGATGAAGCACTAGGACATTACACTGAGTAAAATAAGCCAGAGAGAGAAGAACAAATACTACATATAACCACTTATATGATGAATCTTTTGTTATCAGTCTTATAGAAACAGAGAGTGAAAGGGTTCTTGCACAGATATGGGAGGAGGGAAAAATGGGTAGGTATTAGTCAAAAGGTACAAAAGTTCAGTTACACAAGATGAATAAATCCTAGAGATATACTGTATGACATAGTGCCTAAAGTTAACAATACTACATAATATATGTAAAGTAATTTTAATGCCTATAATTAGTAACACTGTAGACTACACTTAAATTTTGTGCTGTTACATAAGCAACAACAACAATCAAATGAAGAAGGCAGGAGGAAACTTTTGGAGGGTATGAATCTGAGTTTTTGGCATAAGTTATGGTGGCAGTTTCACCAGTATATGTGCTCAGTCACTTCAGTCATGTCTGACTCTTCACAACCCTATGGACTGTAGTCTGCCAGGCTCCTCTGTCCATGGAATTCTCCAGGTAAGAATATTGAAGTGGGTTACCACACCCTCCTCCAGGGGATCTTCCCAACCCAGGGATCGAACCCATGTCTTCAGTGGCTTCTGCACTGCAGGTGGATTTTTTACTGCTGAGCCTTTGGGGAAGACCACACACACACACACACACACACACACACACACACATACACACACATGTATGAAAATTACCTATAGTTCTTCTGAAGAATAATACTGTATAGTTAGTATAAACTTTATTATAATTTAAGAGCCCATCTGATATATCTGATAATGCCTTAAAATTTTTTGAGGAAATATCTTCTTGAGACATCCCTCTAAAATAATTCACAGATTCAATCTCTCTTAGAACTGGGAGGAATTTTAAGCAATCACCTGGTTCAGTGAATACCTTAAGAAAAATAAAGAATTACGGTCACTTTTTAGATTAAGTTACATGTTAAATGACTCACCCATGACCACCTAACTATTATTTGCTTCCTCAGCTATTTATTTTTTCTAGCCAAACAGATCTCAAGACCTATTTCATGTGCAACTATAAGATATTCAAGTGCAAAATAATTCACTGAGAAACCCTATTCCAGGTTAGATACATTAAATATGCACAGCTCTTTGTATGTCAATCAAACCTCAATAAACTATTTTCTTAAAAAAAATATTAACCATACCTAGCTTGAATTGTTTGACCCTGTTACCATTGTTTATTGGTCTAAACATTTGTTATCTTAATCTTCCTTTCTCAAGTGGCCTCTTGCTTAGTATCTATGTATTTTGGCAACTGGAAATATTCAAGGACTTATTAATTTCTTTATAAAAAATTTACTTGTTGCTATCAAGCTGTTATTGTTGCTGTCATTGTTAGCTACAATGCTGAATCTAGTTTACTTGTCACAGATCACAGTAAAAGGCATACTGCAAAAAAAATTAAATACTTCTCATCAAAAATAAGTGAAAAAGACAGGCAGAATGACAGATCAGATGGGTGCAATTTGAGGTAAATTTGATGATTTGAAGATGAATGAAGGGGGATACCAGGCAAGGAAATCAGGTATCCACTTGAAGGTGGGAAAGGCAAGAAATGGATTCTTCCCTGAGTCACCAGGTAGGAATATAGGCCTGCCAACACCTTGATTTTGCCCCATGAGACCCAAGTCTGACTTATGACCTACAAAATGGTAAGATAATCAGTTTGAGAGGTTTTAATGCCATACGTTTTTCTGGTAGCTTGCTACAGTAGTAATAGAAAACAAATTGAGAAATTAAGCAACTCAATTTTAGAAAGAACAATCCATGTTACTATATAAATTCCCATTTTCCTCCCTCAAAATACTGAAGTGATTTTCTCCCTTTTGTGAATCTCAAGTCTGCTCTCCTTTTGTGGCTAACATGCACACCTTATTGTTGGGTGAGAAAACAGACTCTGAAGGTTGGGGTCTAAATAAAATCTTATGAAATGGGGTCTCTGTGACCCTCCTAGGACAAAAGAAGGAGGGAAGCCATGGAGTGGGGTGAGGAGGTGTCACTTACCATAGACGGTGAGGAGGAAAACCTGGGTAAGTTCTAATCCTCCAGTAAAGCTGACTCGAGCCCGGTAGTGTCCACTGTCCTCACAGGTCAGGTTCTCAATCTTCAGGGACAAGATGTTGGGCACATGGACCCTCTGCTGGTACTTGTCCTGGAGGCTGACCCAGGTTGGGGTGTCTGCCCCACGGTGGACTCGCAGCAGGACATGTAGTTTGACTCAGGGCCAAAGCCCCATGAGACCTCCTCTGGTTCAGCTTCTTGCTTCTTGATCACATGAAACAACACAGAACCTCCTCGGATCCCCTGCAGGGGAACATGGGCTCCAGAATCCTGAACTTCAGAACCACGTGCACCAGGACTCTTGGCCCCAGTGCTGCAGATGCCTAAAGGATTGGAAATTGGAAATATGTTTTTTTTTTTTCCATCAATAATAAAGGAAAGAACTCACACAAACCTCTTTTTAAAATATTCTACCCAATATAATTCCTTGATTCTAGTAAGACAGCCAAGTACAATTAATTAAAATAACTTTTGGAATCAAGTGCTCTTTCTAATGAAGTTAACATTGAATAGGTTACATAAATTTACTAACCTGACATTTCCTTACAAACCTCATAAGGTCAGTATAAGTTAAATGACATCATAAATGAAAAGCACCCAGCACATTTTCAGGCACAAATTAGGTGCATAACTGTAGAAGGCACTTCTAAAATGTCTCCTTACATCCTTGCCTCCTTGTGTTCACACACTTGTTTCTCTGGAGTGTGGACTGCACCTAGTGACTTGCTGTCAGGAATGGACCGCAGCAGACACGGTGGATGTCACTCAGTGGTTTTAGAGTACACAGGACTGTGACTTCCCTCTTGCTTACACTCTCACACACTCTCTTTCACTCTCTCCCTTGCTTGCCCTGAGGAATCCAGCTGCCATGCTGTCAGTTGCCCTACTGGGGAGACCCATGTAACAAGGAACTGAGGAGCCTCTGGTCAACATCCAGGGAGGAGCTGAGGCCCTCAGTCCAACAGGAGCTTCCTGCTAGCAGATCTTTCCCAGATGACCCTGAGCTGATGTAGCCTCAGTCAAGACCTTGATTTCAGTCTGAGAGACCCTGAGCCAGAGGACCCAGCTGGGTCCTGACCTAGAGAAAATGTGACACTCTACCTGATGGTGTTTAAGGCATTAACTTTTGGGGTGACAGGTTACACAACAGTAAATACCTAATACAAATATGAATGCTGTTCTCCTTTTTGCTTCTAAGCAGTGTGGTAGTCAGGAGAGGCTAGGCTGTGCTGTGTAACAAGCAGTTAAAATACCTCAAGGTCTTAGAACAAGAGGAGTTTATATCCCCCACCACAGTCCCCATGAGGGAGCGAGGGAGGGATCCCGTCACACGGAGTGGAGGCTCCACCACCTGCATGGAGCCCACAGGGTCCTCACAGGCTCCCAGCCCCACAGCAGGGAGGGGAAACAGGAGAATCACACTTCTGTCCAGAAGTAGCGTGCTCTCAGCTCTTGCTTTCTGGCCAGCACTGGTCACAAGGCCCTGGCTAACTGCCAGGGACTAGAATATGAGAGTGAGCAAGTGATCATTTAGTGAGCTCTGCTGTCCCTGCCACCGAGTCAGCACTTCCCTAGCCAGTCCCCAAGTGGTTGCAGTGGGCCTTCCTCGATCACTTTCCTGCAGAGCTGAGACCAGTGGGCACATTCCCCTCAGGGCCACCCCATCCTGAGCCCACCCTCCCTCATCAGACACAGGCCCCAGGGACTGGCTACCCTCTGTCCTTTTTGGGGACAGGGTAGGACAGAACAGAACCAGAGAAAGTAATGCAGAACACTCTTATCCTGAAGGGAACAATAATTTGCTTTTCCCAGGGGGTCATGATCCACCTGGGTTGGCCTCTGCCTGTCAGGAAAAAAGTTCTCTCTCCACATGAGTAAGTTCTCCTCATATCAAGCCTGCCTTCCTCTATTATACTTATATTCATTCCTGGCTCTCATTAGAAGCAGAGAGTGACTCAGGCCAGTATTCACATATATGTGTACTTCAGATATTTCTTTGTATTTATTTAATAACTTATTCACTGAATTAGGCATCTCCTTGGGGTCAGGCCTCCATCCCAGTCCCTTCAACTCCCCTCACAGGCCTGGAGCCTTACATTAGGCTTAATACTGCTTTACTATATTTCCAGAGAATGGTTTGCAAACAGTTTCCATAGACTGTGAACGATGTTGTCCTTCAGGAGGTGGTCTAAACGTCCCCCTCAGGAGCAGAGGCAGAGAAAACAGAGGGCCAGACTGGATTCCCAAGGGGATGCTTGAAGAAGAGCATCCCTCATTCCATGCAGGGCTGAGAAGTGACCACAGTAATGGTCAGGGGTCTCCTCTTTGCAGGTGCCCCGAACAGGCTCACTGCTGTCAGTCCCTGTCGTGACACAGGACAAGGATACATGGGATGAGGAGACAGAGCAGAGGCCTGACATACACACACGAGAGTCCTCTCTGGGGACAGAAGCTGGGAGAGCCCTTAGGGGGGCATCTGCCCAGGCCCCTCCTGTCACAGAGGAGGAGGCACCCCAGAGGGTGAACCTGTCCTGGGTCACACAGGGCAGAGCCACTCCTGGCACCAGGGCTCCCCTCTCCCAGCCCAGTGCTTCTCCCCTGCAGGAGCTCCATCAGCTCCCCACCCTGTCCCTGTCCTTCCCAGGGGCTTCTCTCCCAGCACTGCTGTCTCATCACCAGGATCTGAGCAGCTCCTGGAGGCTCATCCTCCAACTTTCTCTCCTGGGAAAGGGGAAGCAAGTAATTTGCTTCCCCTTCCTGGGAAGGGTTTAGCAGAGCAGGGAGTAGCTTTCCAGGTGGCACTAGTCATAAAGAACCTGCCTTTCAATGCAGGAGACATAAAAGATGCAGGTTTGATCCCAGGATCAGGAAGATTCCATGGAAGAGGGCATGGCAACCCACTCCAGTATTCTTGCCCGGAGAATCTCATGGACAAGGGAGCCTGGTGGGCTACAGTCCATGGAGTTGCAGAGTCAGACATGACTGAAGCGACTTAGCGTGCACACACAGCAGAGCAGGGACTTCTGGCAAGTGGAGAGTTAAACGGCAGACCTACCAGACCCTACACTTGCTGGAAATGAGGGATCCAGGGAGAGAGGAGGCTCAGCCCTCAGGCTGCAGGGAGGATGGACCCAGAAGCTGGCGGTGAGCACCAGCTGTGAGGATGATGAAAGAAGACATAGAAAAAGAATGCAGACAGTTTATTGTGTACTACAAAATACTGAAGAAGAAAATCAAGCCAGAAAGGCTATGGTTATAAACAAGAGAGTAAAATTTATTTAAATGATATAAAATTTAAAAATCAACATAAAATTTTGTTCACATTTCTGACCCTTCCTTCGTCATCACACCAGGAAATCAATAGCCATTTTTTCTCAACTCATAATCAAACCCACCTGTACCTTTGCACTGTCTCCTCCGTCTCCATGACTCTCTCTAGATGTCAGTGATGGTAGGGGCCCTTTCTTCTTTGTGTTCTGCCAGTAGACACAGGGACACTCTGAGGGCATGAAGGAGACTATTGCTATGATGAGTGCATCTTCCCAGGACCTACCAGTAGCTTCTGTGTCTCTGGGAAATTCCAGTGCGAACTGAACTCACCTTCAAGTTTCCTTTCCCACTACTTCTGAACTCATGTCCAGAAAAGGGTTAAAGATGTTAAGAATGGTAAAGACAAAGATACTTCACCCACAGCATCACTCCTCACCACTCACCCCTCCAAATGTGTAGAGCAAGTAGTGTTCCTTTCAAAGATGCCTCTTCCATTTCACCCAGGATGACCAGCCTCCACTGGGAAGTGTCCATCTATTCAGTACCGTGGAGGTTGGGGCTAAGGGGACAACAAATTCCACTCCTTCCCACATCCTGGGGGACCCTGAGAAAGTCATTTTCCTTCTCTGTGTGTAGACTGTGTCATCTCTAACATGTCAAATACAAGCCATTTCTCTCTCTTTTTTTCTCCCTTTATCTCACTTTGTCTCCATCTCTATTTTTTATTTGTGAATTTCTAGTCCTAGACTTTGGAAAAGACTATAATTTTGAACATATTTTTGTAGTTAAATAACACTGGAAAAGTGAAGAAAGTCTACATTTTACTGTAGACAGAAGCAATCTAGTTAAATGGGATATAGTCCTTATTTCAATGCCCTTTATTAATATAAGTTGGTCCATTTTTACAAATGCTCTCTAATTTATTTAATTTTATCCAGAATTCACAATCCACTATATTTTCTTACTCATTAGTTTGTATTTAATTTTTATATGTACAAATGTCTAATCTTTCATAAATTTATTGATGTATTCACACCCTTCTTGTGAATTTTCCAAATTTATTTATTTTTAATTGAAGGATAATTGCTTGGTATGCATCCTTCTTTAGGACATTCTCTTTTTCTTTCAGTTCCTCTTTTTTGCTCAACTCCTTATTCTCTCCATTTTTTCTTCTCCCACCTCGAAACTTTTCCCCCATTTTAATCCCCTCTTAGTCATCTATTACATTTTCTTTGCATTTTCTCTTACTCTCATAAATACATGGGTGTATAGACAATTTTAAATATCAAAGATTACTGTTTCATTTACAAGATTAGGATTTTATTAAATACAGTTTTCTGCATCTTACTGATGGAAATCCATGCATCTGACACTATCAAAAATTAGAAATACCTCCTAGCCCATTAGTAGACTGCTTTATTTTTTTAAGGCTTCATAATACTCCACTGTACAGAAACTTCCCATCTTGTTCAATCATTTCCAAATTGATATAAAGATCAATTTTTTCTAGGATTTTGCCCTAAAACAGGGCTTTGCATTATAGAGGGCATCCTTCCAGATAATTTGTTTTACTGGGAGGTAATTTTTCAAATTTTCAAAATGAAAACTAACACTGAGGTGGAATGCAAAATTTATAAACTCCTTTAAGATAAACTGGAGACTGCAAGGACCCTCTCCTTTGTGAAGATCTGCTAGGATCTGCACCCCAAACCCTGGTGGAGAGTGCATGTTCACTATCCTTTCTAGTAGAGAAGCCCAAGGAGCCTGACTAGAGTTGCTTCCTCTGGCCCAGACCTGGGGCTCTTGTCGGCCTCCTCCTCCACGATGTCTTGTATAAGCTTCCAGGGCCCCTCTGAGTCTAGACCAGGAGAACCTCAATCCCTTGCCCTCTGCCCTAAGGAGCCATGTTCTTTGTCTCCCTCCCTCTCCCCAGGACCCTGGGCAGGCTCTCTTGGCTTCCCTGTTACTGCAGCAGAAGCAACCTCACCTCCCTGGAAATGGTTCTCTTAATGCAGACAAGGCTGCCTGAGTTCAGGGGTCCCAGACTTGCCACATAATCAAAGGCTTTATTATTCTTTCCTTGCACTCTGTGGCTCTAAACCAAGTACACTGCTTTTGAAAATTTGTAAGAGTTGTTTTCCCCTTTGGTTCAACAAGACGTCAAAACCTAGAGAGCACTCCAAGTGGTAGGGTCCTGCTTTGCTGGCTTTATCCGATATCCCTCCCTCCCCAGGAGCCCAGGTCACTCACTGAGAAGGAGACTGATGAATCCCAGGAGCCAGGAGGTCCGGCAGAGGTGGGGGTCTTCTGAGCAGGGCCTCATTGCAGGTTGCCTGCCACCCTGTTCAGCTGCAGAGGAAATATTGATGAAGGTAGCTGCAAGAGAAGAGAAAAGCTTGGGCCCCAGCTTCCCACCCTCAGGGTGGAGCTAACAAATTTGTTTCTAGTGGACCACTGGCCAGCATTAGTTCTCTGTCAGTCTATGTCTCCTGCATTGGCAGGCGGTTTCTTTACCACTAGCGCCACCTGGGAAGCCCGAGCTCTGTCAGTCTAGAGAAACTCCATTTAATCTTATCCCCAGCATATACACTATGCACTCAATAAGTAATTTTAAAATGAATGTATAAATAATCTCACTCTGTGATGTGCCTGGCATACTGTTGAAAAGACCCCACTCAGTGAAGTCACTGCCAGCTTGGAGTTCTCACACACTCTTCCATGATTCCCTGGGGTAACAGCTCTGCCCCAGGCAGACCAGCTCACCAGTGCCAGGCTACAGTCAGGCACAGAAGTCATGCTCTGCAAAAAGGCTAGGCTAAGCCCCATCTTGGTCTTCCCAGGTGCTCGGTGGTAAATAATCCTGACTACCAACACAGGAGATGTAAGAGATCAAGTTCAGTTCTCAGGTTGGGTAGATCTCCTGGAGAAGCAAATGGCAGGCCACTCAGTATTCTTGCCTGGAAAATTCCACAGAGAGAGGAGGCTGGCAGGTTACAGTCCATGGGATCAAAAAAGAGTTAGACACAATTTAGAGACTAAACAACAACAAAGCCCCATCTTGGCTTCGTGGCTGCTCTGTCTCTTTTCTATTTAATGAGTCAAATTTTCTAATTTTTCAGAAACTTCAACTCTCAGTTTCCTATGTAAGAAGCTGTGGCAAGGAACAAAGTTCTTCAGGGGAAGTGTGAACTTCCCACATCCCAACACAAATATTGGCATTTACCTGTTACTTGCATCTGTATGGCCTTCCCAGCTGTCACCAGGGCTCCCTATATACACAAGGCAAAGCCAGACCCCTCATAGAAATTGTGCCACAGCCAAGCATTTCCCTTTAGTCTCCACCAGGTCCATTCCTGCTCTCACAGAGGGGAAGAGATAGACATCTACACACTCCTCCTGATCACAGCCTCAGCTGCATCAGCCTCCACACAACTGGCTGAGGGTCAGGCTGTGGCTTTTTCTCCCCATGCTGGATACCCCATATTATCCAAGACTCTCACCTCTCATATTCTGGAGGAGCAGCACCATCCTCCTAATGTACCTCCTTTTCCTTCCCATTGAGGCTTCTCCCTTAACTGCTCAAGCAGAAAGTCCCAAAGCTGGATCCACAGGACTGGCCCCATTACCATGCACTTAAGGTAGTCAGGTACTTCATATTAAATCTTTTATGGATGTAAAACCCTCCTCCAAGAGGGATTTTTTTTTACCTGTAAAAGGTCACAGGAGTAAACAAAGGGCAAGACCTGGACTCTTGACATCAAGCTGATGACACATCCCCCCACACAGCCCCTTTCTCTCTCCATCTTAGTGGCTTCAAGCAAGTCTTCTGAAGCCTAGTCTGTGCTCCTTCCAAAATTTTCTCTGCAGTATCCCAGACAAGAAAGTATTCAAACTAGTTTTGTTTTCTCCCTACTCCACCTAATATCAGACGAATCAGCATAAATGTGGCTTGTGCATCCTGTGGTCAGAAACTATTTATATTGAATTAAAATTCTGGCTGCTCATTCACTGGTTGCCTTTAGGGCATTGGAGAGCAAGTCACAATCCCCTCCTCCAACTGGTCTCACAACTGTCATGAGAGAAATCCTAGTGTGAGAACATTTTAGTTATGTAAACCATGTGGGTGATGGGCAGTGGGAAGGAGGACCCTGGAGAGGGGAAACCAGTAATGTCACTGGAGACCAGGAACACTGGGAGAAGAGGCAGGCAACAGTTAATCCATGCTGGTAAAATGTCAGGGACTTTAAAAATATCCAGAGGTCTTATCTCATTTTTGGCATCCCAGACTTCCTGTGCTAAGGCACAGCACATACACATGCACACATTGCCTTACCGAACCTTTGGTAAGAGCTTACTGCATGGAACTACCTGGTACTGGTAATGTTTTGGGGAATTAAAGGAAGGCATGCTTGAATCTGTTGCAGCCAAGTATATACATGTGTATGTATGGGGTATAGGATAAGAAAGAAATGTAGAGCTGAACGAGATGGGGAGCCCAGGAAAACCCATCAGAGAAATGACAATGAGAGTCAAAATTCCTAGGAAATGACAGAAATTATAGGAAGGCTCTGGACTTCTAGAAAACATCATGAGTGATGATATCTATATTATTTGAATTGCACAGGACAAGACACCCCACTTAAGGACTGAATTACATGAAGAATTTGTGGTTGTTCAGTCACTAGGTCATATCCAACTCTTTGTGACTCCATGGGCTGCAGCACACCAGGCTTCCCTGACCTTCAGTATCTCCCAGAGTTTGCTCAAACTCATGTCCTCCTGTCCTTTGATTGGTGATGCCATCTAACCATCTCATCCTCTGTTGTCCCTTTCTTCTCCTGCCACCAATCCCTCCCAGCATCAGGGTCTTTTCCAATGAGTCAACTCTTTGCATGAGGTGGCTGAAGTATTGGAGTTTCAGCTTCAGATCAGTCTCTTGACATCAGGTGGCCAAAATTTTGATTCAATACCTACACTCTACCAGAAGATTTATACATGTCTTTTCAGTTAATCAACATTATTTGCTGAATCAAATCCACAAAACAACTCTATTATCTAATCATTACATACATTTCCTGGTGGCTCAGATGGTAAAGCGTCTGCCTGCAATGCGGGAGACCCAGGTTCGACCCCTGGGTTGGGAAGATCACCTGGAGAAGGAAATGGCAACCCACTCCAGTATTCCAGCCTGAAGAATCCCAGGGACGGAGGAGTCTGGTAGGCTACAGTCCATGCAGTCGCAAAGAGTCGAACACGACTGAGCAACTTCACTTCTATTGAGGAGTGTCTAGAATGTCCAAAGAGATTAAATAACTTGTCCAAGGTTATATTTTAAGTAAGCAACAAGGTGTTCACGCACTGTTGACATCAGATGAGCCATGGACTTGACCAGGAGGGAGAGAAGACTGTAGATTTTGAGAAACTCAAGTTTTAACTGAGAGAGAAAGGACCTCAGTATGGAAAGGATGATTGCTTCCTGGTGTAGAAGGAAACTTCAGCCCCAGGAGTAAGAAGGGCTAGGTGCTTAGATAAAAGATGTTGGTAGAGACGATCTGAGTTATGATCTTCTCCCTGACCATTCTGGCTGGCCTGAGAGAGAAAAGCCACCACTCCAGCCTGCAGCGTTTGCAGCAGAGCACCAGGGCGTTTCAGAGCTGGGCTGGGGAGGGGAGCAGATGGCAGCAGTTGCAGGGTGACAGCTTGCCTTCATTGTCCATTTTCTCCTCCTTACCTCCTGCTCCATAATCAGGTGTCTATTTGGTGTTAAAAGTTATCAGATAAAACTAATGAAAATATATAGCAAAGCAGAAACAGACTCACAGATACAGAAAACAATTGATTACCAGTGGGGAGAGAGAAGGGGGGAGGGACAAAATGGCAGAATGGGACTAAGAGATACAAACTACTATATAAAACAGATAAGCAGCAAGGATATATTGCATAGCACAGGAAATTATAGCCTTTATTTTGCAATAACATTTTTGTTTTGGCTGTGCATGGGCTTTCTCTCTAGTTGTGGTGAGTGGGGCCTACTCTTTAGTTGTGGTGTGGAGGCTTCTCAGTTCTCTTGTTGCAGAGCAAGGGCTGTAGAGTGTGCAGGCTTCTGTAGTTTGTGCACATTGGTTTAATTGCCCTGCAGCACGTGGAATCTTACCAGACCAGAAATGGAACTCATGACCCCTGCACTGGCAGGCAGATTCCTAACCACTGGATTAACAGGGAAGTCCTGTAATAACTTTTAATGGAGTATAAGTTATCAACATACTGAATCACTATGCTGTACACCTGAAACTAACCTAACATTGTATATCAACTATACATCAATAAAAATTATAATAAAAATTATAAACAGGATGAAGGATGGTTTCAATGAGCCAAAGATTCATTGGATCATGGAGAAAGCAAGGGAGTTCCAGAAAAACATCTACTTCTGCTTCATTGACTACACTAAAGCCTTTGACTGTGTGGATCACAACAAACTGGAAAATTCTTCAACTTATGGGAGTACCAGACTTCCTTACCTGTCTCCTGAGAAACTTGTATGCAGGTCAAGAAGCAACAGTTAGAACTGGACATGGAACAACAGACTGGTTCAAATTGGGAAAGGAGTATGACAAGGCTGTATATTGTCACCCTGTTTATTTAACTTATATGCAGAGTACATTATGAGAAATGGGAATAGATTAATCACAAGCTGGAATCAACATTGCTGGGTGAAATATCAACAACCTATATGAGGATGCAAATGACACCACCCTTATGGCGGAAAGTGAAGAGGAACTAAAGGAGTCTCTTGATGAGGGTGAAAGAGGAGAGTGAAAAATCTGACTTGAAACTCAACATTCAAAAAGTTAAGATTGTGGCATCCAGTCCCATCACTTTATGGCAAATAGGTGGATAAAAAGTAGAAACAGTGGCAGATTTTATTTTCTTGGCTTCCAAAATCACTGTGGACTGTGATTAAACCATGAAGTTAAAAGGTGCTTGCTCCTTGGAAGGAAAGCTATGACAAACCTAGACAGTATATTAAAAAGCAGAGACATCACTTTGCTGACAAAGGTCCATATAGTCAAAACTATGGTTTTTCCAGTAGTCATGTATGGATGTGAGAGTTGGACCATAAAGAAAGCTGTGAACTGAAGAATTGATGCTTTCAAATTGTGGTGCTTGAGAAGACTCTTGAGAGTCCCTTAGACTGCAAGGAGATTAAACCAGTCAATCCTACTGGAAATCAATCCTGGATATTCACTGGAAGGACTGATGCTCAAGCTGAAGTTCTAATACTTTGCCCACTTGATGTGAAGAGCTGATTCAGGAAATAGCATCAGGATGCTAGGAAAGACTGAAGGCAAAAGGGGAAGGGGATGGCAGAAGATAAGATGGTTAGATACCATCACTGACTCAATGGACACGAATTTGAGCAAAGTCTGGGAGACAGTGGAAGACAGAGGAGCCTGGCATGCTGCATTCCATGGAGTTGTAAAGAGTCAGACATGACTTAGTGACTGAACACATAATATACACAGCACACATTGAAAAACTTTAGATGTGATTAGAAAACAATGAATAATTTAGCATATGTATTAAAATGTGGACAGTAGAAAATTTAGGATCATGCAAAGTTCTCTTCTTCATAAAAGAGGTGAGAAAACCAACTACACTTTTGGAGATATTTTTCAAAATGCTAGAAATTATCCAATGGTTTGTGGCAACCAGAGGAGCATCCAGTCAAAAAAAAAAAAAAAAAAAAAAAAGACTGAATCACATTCAGGACAATATTATGAACCAAATGTTTGTTTTCTCCCAAAAGTTTTATGTTGAATCAGTAACCTCCAATATGATGTTATCTGGACATAGGGCATTTGGGAGGTAACTGGAATTGGATGAGGTCAAGAAGGTGAGGCTCTCATGAGGAGATTATTGTCTTTACAGAAAGGGATACTAGAGAGCTCTTTCTGTCTCTTCCTTGTGAGATACAGCAAGAACTGGCCTTGCTGTATCTGCAAGCCAAGAGGAGGGCCCTCACCAGGAACTGATTCAGTCAACACCTTGATTTTTAACCAGCCCCATAGCTGTGAGAAATGACTGGCTTGTTAAATCACCCATTCTATGGTATCTCAAGATGACAAAGACAAACAAGGAGCTTTGAAAAGATAAAATGATTGCTAATAAATTGTCAAGATATCAAGTATTTGCTGGTAATTTGGAAGACTTCGTTTGCAAGGAAGACTGTATTTAATCTAACTCAAAGCTCTTCCATTGTGAAATGATTTTACCCAGTGGCATTCATCAAAGCAATTACAAGCAATTTTTTCCATTTTGTGGATCCTGAGGAGTTGGATAAGCGGTAATGTAAACAAGAGACTAATATCTTAGAAGGAAAATCTTGGAAATGACATGTTCATAGATGCTTTGAAAAGTTTTGACATATTTTATGGGCTCTATAAGTCAAGAAAATGCATACAGCTGTGTATGTACATTTTCAGAAAAAGCCTGAGATGGTCCTATTCCCTGATTTGCAGCTGACCTTGGAGACTATCACAACTAAGAACTGAAGCCTATGGCAGAGTTGTGAACTGTATGAATGAGTATTGAAGACAAGCTCAAAATTCAAACAGAGATCTTCACCAAAGACTAAAAGATGTATTAGTTCCAGACATTTAAGGAGATTTCCTTTCAACACTAGTTGCCTATTAAGCCAACCAATCAGAAACTCCACTGGACACACACAACAAAATTCAGAATATTTTCAGAAAAGTCAAATAAAAAGTCAAGTTTTAAAAAATTACAAAAATTTACAAGCATCAGCAGTAGTAACAACAAAGCACTTAGAATCATATGATAGAAGTGTTAGCTAATGCTTTCATAGTAATTATATTGCAATCACTATAAATAATGACTCAACATATTGTACATTTTAAACTTACGCAGTATTGCATGTCAATTATATCTCAATTTTAAAAAGTCTTTTTAGGGAGGAGATTCTGATCTCCAGAGTTGCTACATTTTATCATTTTAAATGTATAATTTCCAATAAAACATACAAGACAAGGAAGCAAGAATATATGATCCATTCACACAGAAAAAAAAATCAATAGAAAATATCCCTGAGGAAAACCAAATATGGAACTTACTTGGCAAAGACTCTAGGTTAGCTGTTTAAATAAGTTCAAAGAACTAAAGGAAATCAAATATGAAGAACAAAAGGAAAACATAAGATCAAAGTATCATCAATAGTAAGTGTCATCAAAGATATAGAAATTAAGATAAAGGACCAAGTAGAAATTCTGGAGTTGAAAAGTATGATAACTTGTAGAAAAATCACTAGAGGAACTCAATAACATTTATGAACAGGTAGAAAAAACCCCAACAAATCAAAAATATGTCAATATAGATAATCCAGCCTGAAGAATGGAAAGAAAAAAAAAAAAAGAAAAATAAACAGATTATCATGGAACTGAGGGACACCATATCAATATCAGCACACATGGAATGGATTCTCAGAAAGAGAAGCGAAAATAAAAAGAGCACACATAATATTCAAAGCAATAAATGGTGGTAAATTTCTCAAAATCAATTAAAAAAAAAGCTCAATATGTCAAAAAAGAATAAATTCAAAGAGGTCTACACATAGGCATTTCATAAACAAGTTATCAAAAGACAGAGAATCTTGAAAGTAGAAATAAAAAGTGACTCATCATATTACAAGGGATTACCCAATAAGATTAATGATTTATTTCAGAAACCATGGAGGGGAGAAGACCCAGGGATGACAAATTCAGGTGTTGAGAGAAAAAAGTCAACCAAGATCTCGATAACAGGAAGCAGCATTCTTTAAGTATCAGTTAGGACACACTCAGATAAACAAAAACTAATAGTTTTTTACTTGCAGACCTGTCTTATCAGGCTAAAATAGAAGACAATGTACAATAATAAAATCATATAAACTAAGAAAGAGTACCAGTAGAGGAAACAAAAAAGGTAAATATTAAAAGCAATGTGATTTTTTGTTGTTTATCACAGTTTTTTTTTTCCCTCCTATCTTATTTAAAAGACAACTTGCAGAAAGCAATTAAAATAAAAATGTGTTGTAGGCACACTAGATAAAAGATAAACTTAGTACAACAGTAGCAGCGAAAATGAAATAGAAACAGGTACATAAGATCAAAGTTTTTGTATGCTGCATGAATGCTAAGTTACTGTGTCCAGCGCTTTGCAACCCTATGGACTGTAGCCCACAGGCTCCTCTGTCCATGGGATTCTCCAGGCAAGAATACTGGAGTGGGTTGCCATGTTCTCCTCCAGGGGATCTTCCCAACCCAGGGACTGAACCTGCATCTCTTATGTCTCCTGCATTGGCAGGTGGGTTCTTTACCACTAGTGCCACCTGGGAAGCCCATTGAACTTAGTTGGTAATCTTGTATAAATTAGGATGTTAATTAACAATGCCCAGAAATAAAAAAGGTTATGAGGAAATAGTATGAATAATTGATGACTGAATTTGATAACCTAGATAATAGAGAAATTCCAGGAAATACACAAAGTATCAAAATGAACTGAAGAAGAAATAGAAAATCTGGACAGATCTATAACAGACAATGAGATTGAATAATTATTCAAAACACTCCAGTTGTGGGCTGAATTATAATCCATCCTCTTGAAAGGTTGTTGCTGAACGATAAGACGCCAGGATTTTTCGCGTCCGGAGGGGACGAATTCAATCCAGGGCCAGATACAAGGCTGGATCACTCAGAGCTTTTGTGTAATGAAGTTTTATTAAAGTATAAAGGAGATAGAGAAAGCTTCTGACATAGGCATCAGAAGGGGGCAGAAAGAATACCCCCCTCCTAGTCTTTAGCTGTAAGTTATATAGTCACTCACAGTCTGTTAATGAAAAGAAAGGAATGTCTTAGAATTTAGAATGGCACCAGATAATTCATCCCTGGCCATAAAACGATTGACTTGAATCTTGTAGAAGGGCAGATTACCAACAAATAGTTTCATTTACATAGATTAGGGGAACAATATCTGAGTAAGTAGGTTAGGCCATTTGGTGGAATTTACAGAGTCTGGGGTAAATTAACATATCTTAAGACAAACATTTCCATAAGAAAAAGAAATGTATTGGTTAACTCAAGGTTTGAGAATAGTTAGCTTCAGGTGAAACCAGGTGTCATGGCAACACAGCATTTTAAGAGAAACCTCCTTTTAAAATTTGTATAGAGAAGAAAAATATATCGTTGATTTGTTTTCTCCTGCCGCTTAAGAGAGATAAAAATGTCTGGCACTTGCAGCCTATTTCCTCCGTTTGGAGACCCCTGGCCTTCCTGCCTGTTATCCTCTTACTCTCATACCTTATTTTCAAATGTTGAAGTCCTAACTCTAAATGTGACTGTATTTGGAGATAGGGTCTTTAAGGAGGCAGTTAGGTTAAAAAGTCCTAAAGGCAGGGCACTACATCTGAATCACTGGGCTCCCTAGGTGATGAGTTATGTGCACACACAGAGAAAGCCCATGTGAAGACACAGCAAGAAGGGGCCTTATGCAAGCCAGGGAGCAAGACTGCAAGAGAAATCAAACCTGCCAACATCTTGAACTTCGACTTTCAGCATCTAGAACTGTGAGAAAGTAAATGGCTATTGTTTGAGCCACTTTGTCTTGGTATTTTGTTATGGCAACCCTTATACAGTCTAAAACAATTCACAGAGTAACTTTATCTGCGACACTCCCAACAAATTTTATGATGTCAGAATTACTCTGATCCAAAACCAGACAAAAATATCAAAGGAAAACTATAGACCAATGCTCTTTCATTAATAAAGGTTAAAAAGTCTTCAAAAATTAAGAAAACAAAATCCACCATCACTTTTAAAAGGATTATATTGCATGACCAAGTGAGATTTTTCTTAGGAATTCAAGGGTGATTGAACATGTGAAAATCAATCAAAGCAAAATACTATACTAGTAGGTTAAAGGGAAAACACAATAGTCAAACTCAATAGACAACAAGATAGTATTTGACAAAATACAACATCATTTCATTAAATGATGTAGGAATCGAGGGGAAATTCCTTAACTGATAAAGGGTATCTATGAAAATTCATAGCTAACCTCATACTTAGTAGTGAAAGACTGGAAAATTTTCCACCTAAGATCAGAAAAAAGAGTCTGTTCTCCCCACTTGTATTCAGCATTATGCTATAGATTCTAGCCAGACAAGTAACATAAAGAATAAAATTTATTTATTATTGTTCCCAAATAATAACTGCCCTTCCTGTGTGAGGATGGTACCTCTCTGCACTACTCATGTTGGACTTATCCAGGTGATTTGTTTTGATCAACAGAATGTGAGCAGAAGCACAACTACCACTTCTGACCAGAAGCTATAAGACTAATCAAATAGTGTCATCTTTGCGACTTTCTCTCTGCCTTGTTGTTGTTCAGATGCTAAGTCATGTCTGACTCTTTGTGACCCCATGGACTGCAGCATGCCAGGTTCCCCTGCCTTTCACTATTTCCTGGAGTTTGCTCAAATTGGTGTCCAGTGAGTCAGTGATGCTATCCAACCATCTCATCCTCTACTGCCCTCTTCTCCTGTGCCTTCAGTCTTTGCCAGCATCAGGGTCTTTTCTAATGAGCTGGCTCTTCACATCAGGTGGCCCAAGTATTAAGCTCTCTCACCTGTTCCATCATTCAGGACACAGAGAGAAGATTTCCATTTATAAATTAGGAAGCAGGCCTGGTTTATTAGACACTTGAATCTTCTGGCACCTTCATCTTGGAAATCTTAGTCTCTAGAACAGACAGAAATAAATGTTTGTTGCTTAAGTAATCCAGTCTATGACGTTTTTGTTGTGGCAGTGAGAGAGTCAATTCCTAGTCAGGTTGATAAGAAGTCTAGGGGTCCCCATGGAGAGAGGGGTCTGGAATTCTCACGGAGGAAGAAAGGACAAACGTCCCCCACCCCCCATACATTCCTTAGGATTATATAACAATAATGTATCCTGCTTGAGGACAGTCTCTGGAAAAAACTTTCTGGCTAATTCTGTTATCTTAAAATGTAAATTATGGGAGTAGGTCTGGTGAGGTCTTTACAACCTCCAGACATTCTTTTGATTCACTGTAATAACTAATTTGAGAGTATATAATTCCATTGCTAACACTAGCAAGGGGGTACTCTTTCTACCCCCTTCTGATGTCTATGTCAGAAACCTTCTCTATCTCCTTTATACTTTAATAAAACTTTATTACACAAAAGCTCTGAGCCATGCAGCCTTATCTCTGGCCCCGAATTGAATTCTTCTCCTCCGGAGGCAAACAACCCCGGCATCTTTGTGTGATTCAGCAACAACCTTTCAGCAGCATGAACAGACTGAGACAATCCCAGAGAATGGGACAAAAGATTTGAAAATTACATATTTCATAAGTCTAGTGTCATTATTATGTGAAGAGTTCTTCTACTTCAGTAATAAAAGACAAATATTTTTTTAAGATGGATGAAGGAGTTGAATATACAATTCTCCAAAGTGGATATATAAAGGTCCAATAAACAAACATATTGGTGCACAACATTAATCATTAGGAAATGAACATCAAACCCATATTGAGATACCATTTCACAGCTGCTAGGATGACTAGAATCAAAAAATCTAACAGTAACAACTGTTGGCAAGAATGTGGACAAATTGGAACCCTCATACAAGGATGCTAAGAATATAAAATGGTCCAGCCACTTTGAAAAATATTTTGGCAGTTCCTCAGTAAGGTACCCATAGAGCTACCATACGACCCAGCAATGCCACTTCTAGGTAAACATCCAAGAAAATTGACACCATGTTCACAGAAAATAATCAGCATTATTCTTAGTAGTCACAAAGTGTAAATAACACAGATATTCATCAACTGATGAGTGAATAAATAAAATGTGATATATCAATCCATACATTGATATATATAATCTTTATTATTTCTGTATTTCTGTTTGTTTTAGATTTGGTTTGCTCTTTTTTTAAATAGTTTCTTGTGTTAGAAGTTTGGGTTATTGTTTTGAGATCTTTTTTCTTTAACATGGGCTTTTATACTTACACTTTCCCTCAAGTACTGCCTTTGCTGCATCCCATAAGTTCGGAATGTTGTGTGTTTTCAGTTTTTTTCATCTCAGTAAACTCTCCAATTTCCTTGTGAATTATTCTTTTGCCCTTTGGTTGATGAAGAATGTATTATTTAATTTCCACATATTTGCCATATTTCCTGTTGCTACCGTTTCCCACTTTCATTCAGTTGGAGTTAGAGTATATAATTTGTATGATTTCCATCTTTTGAGTTTAACAAGGCTGTTTATGGCCTAACATATGGCCTGTTTTGGAGAATGCCCCATGTTCATTTCGGGAGAGTGTGTAATCTTCTCAATGGTTAACAGTACCTTCACCTGTGCTTCAAGTCTGATCTCATCTGTTTGGGAAAACTGTTGTCTTACATTTTTCTTCTCTGGTATTTTCAACTGATCCCACTTTGCTCACTCCTTTCCTGGAGCCCTTGAGTGCTCTTAGCACACCCCTTTCTTGACTTCACCCTTTACCCCACACCCACAACTACTGTCCTAATTCTGTCGCTTCCACATCACAGTCACACCTCCACACTTGCTTCAAGACGCTCACTTCTTGGCCTTTCTTCATCAGGACTCCTTAGGCTATCACAGGATGACCCACTGCCACTCCAGCACTGACGCTGTTGACTCCCCCCTCCTTTGTAAAGTCTCTCTTCCATCAGCTTCCTTCATATCCCCCTCCCCTAGGTCTCCCCTTCCTACCTGCCATCCTGCTCAGCCTCCTCTTCTGGCTCCTCCTCCTTTACTTCTGTCCTTCCCTCAAACGTTGCTGCTTCCAAGTGTTTGGGGGACAGTGGCCTTTTCATCTCAGTTCTCATTCTCTCACTGACACCTACTCCATTGGCTCCTGTTATCATTCACATGCTGCTGATGCCCCAAACTCCTTCCCCAAATCATTCTCTGCTAAGCATCAGACCCTGCATTCAACTTTACTAGACGTCTCCACTGGGGCTCAGTCTCAATGTGTCTGATGCTGCATTTGTTGTCTTCAGCTTCCAACCTATTTCTGGGGCCCTATTCTCAGTTCTGACTCATTGGAAAAGACCCTGATGCTGGGAAAGATTGAAGGCAGAAGGAGAAGAGGGCAACAGAGGATGAGATGGTTGGATGGCATCACCTATTCAATGGACATGAACTTGGGCAAACTCCAGGAGATGGTGAGGGACAGGGAGGCCTGGCATGTTGCAGTCCATGGGGTTGCAAAGAGTTGGACATGACTTGGTGACTGAACAACAACAAGTTTTAGTAAGTGGCCCATTTCAGAAACCTGGAGCTTTTCCTCAGCTCCTTTCTCTCTTCCACCTTGAAGAGCAGTTGAGCAAGTGCAAGACACATGTCAGGTCCTGTGCTAAGCACCTCACATGTGATTATTTTTTTCTTATTGTTGGGAAGAAAGAAATAGTGAATCTTAGGGAAGAAAGAAATAGTGAAACTTTAGTTGTTTTTGGTACTTGTTGGTGAGGACACTTAAGCAGAGTTCCATTAAGTCATCACATTGTTTCTCAGCTTACCCCACACCCCTAGATGTTGTGGTTGCCTGGAATAGGCTTGCCCATCCCCACCCATCTCTCTGGCCCCTGACCAGTAGAGATACTCCTCTTATGTCTCCATAACTTCTCATCACACTGTATTGCAATGTTCCACATTCCTTTTTTGGTATTATATTGAACCTAGTGAGAAATAGGAAGGCTTCTTCTCTCACAGGAAATAAATACAGAAACAATCACTGCTTGTGTATTCAGGCAATACATGTATTCTTTCTTTAGTGGGGGAGGTTAAAGTCTTAATAGCATAAGCTGATTTACCTGAGTCTAAAAATTCATTAAAAAGTTATCTTCTCTCGCATAGCAAATTCTCTTTTTTTCCCCACCACCAATATTACCTCCCAGTACAAATAAAGGAAGTTGCTATTTGCTCAATTTTAAAATGCAAACAAATAAAAATTATGTCTCTTCTCTTTCCTTCAATCTTCCCAGCTTAGCCTGCAAGCTCCACCTAAATTATATTCCTAAAGATCAGAAAGAACCATGGGAATCTATCATGCCAATCCCAGCCTCTTCAAGGAAGCACACACACGCAAACACAGACACACACTCACTCACATATACACTGACACACAAGCCCCCCAGACATGCAACTGTGTCAGTTATTACTAAAGCCACCCCCAAACTCAGATTACAAATAGAAAGGAGGACTCAAAGTACTTGAAAATGCAATATTTTCAATGGATAGGGACCAAAATTGTTTCTCTGAATTGTACAGTGAATGTATTGAACTGGGCTCCTCCCCTTAAAGTTTTTCAGAAGCTCAGCTTTGCTAGTGGCAGGGAATAAGAAGGAAGAATTTGACAGGACACAAGGTGCACTAGCCACAGTATACAGTGATATTATTATTAAGTACTCTGCGAATAATCTGTGGGAGAAGTGCCCCAATTTGAATTTTAAAAAAAATTCATATTTTTCAGTATAGACTGAATGGTAATGGGGATGGATCAGGGACTAGAAGTGAGTACCTGAGGTCAGGATAAACCCTCAAATCCTGTTGGGGCTCTGTTCCACCAGTGCCTACTGAACCCTCTTGATCACTATGCAGAGCTTGCTAGATGATCTCTGCCCCTACAGATTTTTTCAAGAACCTCAGTGGACTCCACACAACATGGAATTAAAAAATTTTAAACCTGGTATCTTTCATTAGTACACAAAAGTATGTTTTTTCCCTCCATTGGCCTTTTTTTCTTTTAATCTTAGTAAACTTCTTAGTTCTAGAAAGCTTTCTCCATAGACAAGCATTTTGTCTACAAAAATGTTTCATTTCCCACCCCCTGCCCTTTAAGATCTGTATACTTTTTATTTATTTTATTGTCTTAGTGGATAGATAGAACAGTCAGTATGATGTTGAATAGAACCGGTTTACCAGAACATCTTTTTTTTTTTTTAATCAGGTAAAAACTTTCAGTTTTTCACAATTAAGAGTGATTTTAACTATAGTTTAAAAAATATACATTTTTTTAAATGGCTGAGTCATGTCAATGTAAGGCAAAAACCACTACAATATTGTAAAGTAATTAGCCTCCAACTAATAAAAATAAATGGAAAAAAATATACATCTTTTTTAAGATTTATCAGTTCTATTTGTTTCTGCTCTGATATTTCTTGTTTCCTTTTTTTTTTTTGCTTGTTCTAAAGTTAAAGCATGAAGCTATTTCTTCTTTCCTAATCTAAACTCTTTAACTCTACAAATTTCCTGCTAAGTACTACTTTAGTTTCAGTTTTGACATATTATATTTTAATTTTTATAAAAATTTTAAACCCATTTTCAGACTTCTGATGGCTAAGTTCCCACCATTGTTTTTATACACATAAGACTTTTGAGACTGAGATATATTGGGGCCTAAGCAAGGAGTTGAACCTCTGTTTTGCTGGCATGGAATGCAAGCAGAGATAGCACGATTAGAGAGTAGCATCTCCTGATATTGCAGATTCCTGTTCATGGCAGAGGCAGACACTGTTAGCAGCCCAGTTCTACAGTGTGGTTCCAGATGTAGTTTCTGGGATCTCTGATTTGAATTTGTTTCTTTGATTCTACCAAAAAATCATTTATATAAAATATGCCTTTTAGTAAAAGTTTTTCTTAGCACTAGGTAAGAGTATGCTTCACTGTCAACTAAAATTTTAAAACTGTAATAAATTATATAAAAGACAGTTGATGGTGAGAGAATCTAAAGAGAATATAAAATTTCTATCTGACCCAGGTGGGTTTGAAGGCCATTTGGATCTGAATATTTTGTTTAACTTATTTGCTGCAGTATCAAAGATAAAATAAAAACAGCTATATTGTTCCATGTGACAAGTGAAAATTATCTCCATTTTGTAAGACTGGGTCTGAGAGAAATTCCTTAGGGATGTTGGGCTCCAAAAGGTGTATGATAAGAGGTCTTAGGTTCAGGTTAATGAAATGGGCCCCTACGTCCATGGCAGGGAAATGGGAGTACTGCTAGGCCAAAGATCTAAAGGGTTAAGCATTTGAGGAAGCTTAATGAGGATAAATGAGGTCATTGCTTGATCTACTACTACTAAATCAACATACTGGACACTTCTCTGGTCTTGGGT
>NW_027224433.1:0-33343 GCF_023699985.2 Odocoileus virginianus | reverse complement strand
GGCTCTGCCTCCTGGGACGTTGCAGTGTGGAGACAGCCCCTGCCAGCACCTTCCCACCCAGTAGGCCTCAGCTGAGGCCTAGGCCCAGGGGAAAGGCCCTAGCGGGGCTGAGTTGGGGTAAGGTGCCCGTGCATGTCTGGACACACTCCCTGCAGCCTGCCCCTTCGTGGGGCAGTAGCCCTGGACGCCAGGAAGGCCTGGGCAAGGCTGGCCAAGGGCAGGGGCCTCGCTGGGTTGTGCCTCTGGCCTGTGGGGCCTCCCAGCAGCACCGGCCCTCTCCCTCCGGCAGACCTCCCCGCCTGCCTCCAAAGGCCGTTTGGGAAGCACTCTGGCGGCTGTTCCCGCAAATCGCGCACACTGCTTGGAAACCCGGGAGAAAAGTGCTTTGGGGTGGTCCTCTCTCCGGGCCCATGGCCCCGAGCCTGGGGACCAGCTCGGGGGTCCACACTCCCAGGCCAAGGCCCAACTCCATGCACACGTCTGTTCCTGCCCCCTGCCCCTTCAGAGAGCTCGGCTGAGCCAGAGTCTGTCAGGCAGCTCCCTGGCAGCCCCAGCAGCTCCGCCTGGGTGGGAAGAGGCAGAGCCGACCTAGGATCACAGTGGGCCTCTTGCTCTCCCTGCTCCCCTGAGGCAGCTGGGGCAAAGACGGCTTGGGCATCCACCCCGTTGCTCCCCTCTTCCCTCTGCCAGAAGGCTCTGCCTCCTGGGACGTTGCAGTGTGGAGACAGCCCCTGCCAGCACCTTCCCACCCAGTAGGCCTCAGCTGAGGCCTAGGCCCAGGGGAAAGGCCCTAGCGGGGCTGAGTTGGGGTAGGTGCCCGTGCATGTCTGGACACACTCCCTGCAGCCTGCCCCTTCGTGGGGCAGTAGCCCTGGACGCCAGGAAGGCCTGGGCAAGGCTGGCCAAGGGCAGGGGCCTCGCTGGGTTGTGCTCTGGCCTGTGGGGCCTCCCAGCAGCACCGGCCCTCTCCCTCCGGCAGACCTCCCCGCCTGCCTCCAAAGGCCGTTTGGGAAGCACTCTGGCCGGCTGTTCCCGCAAATCGCGCACACTGCTCTGAAACCCGGGAGAAAAGTGCTTTGGGGTGGTCCTCTCTCCGGGCCCATGGCCCCGAGCCTGGGGACCAGCTCGGGGGTCCACACTCCCAGGCCAAGGCCCAACTCCATGCACACGTCTGTTCCTGCCCCCTGCCCCTTCAGAGAGCTCGGCTGAGCCAGAGTCTGTCAGGCAGCTCCTGGCAGCCCCAGCAGCTCCGCCTGGGTGGGAAGAGGCAGAGCCGACCTAGGATCACAGTGGGCCTCTTGCTCTCCCTGCTCCCCTGAGGCAGCTGGGGCAAAGACGGCTTGGGCATCCACCCCGTTGCTCCCCTCTTCCCTCTGCCAGAAGGCTCTGCCTCCTGGGACGTTGCAGTGTGGAGACAGCCCCTGCCAGCACCTTCCCACCCAGTAGGCCTCAGCTGAGGCCTAGGCCCAGGGGAAAGGCCCTAGCGGGGCTGAGTTGGGGTAGGTGCCCGTGCATGTCTGGACACACTCCCTGCAGCCTGCCCCTTCGTGGGGCAGTAGCCCTGGACGCCAGGAAGGCCTGGGCAAGGCTGGCCAAGGGCAGGGGCCTCGCTGGGTTGTGCCTCTGGCCTGTGGGGCCTCCCAGCAGCACCGGCCCTCTCCCTCCGGCAGACCTCCCCGCCTGCCTCCAAAGGCCGTTTGGGAAGCACTCTGGCCGGTGTTCCCGCAAATCGGCACACTGCTCTGAAACCCGGGAGAAAAGTGCTTTGGGGTGGTCCTCTCTCCGGGCCCATGGCCCCGAGCCTGGGGACCAGCTCGGGGGTCCACACTCCCAGGCCAAGGCCCAACTCCATGCACACGTCTGTTCCTGCCCCCTGCCCCTTCAGAGAGCTCGGCTGAGCCAGAGTCTGTCAGGCAGCTCCCTGGCAGCCCCAGCAGCTCCGCCTGGGTGGGAAGAGGCAGAGCCGACCTAGGATCACAGTGGGCCTCTTGCTCTCCCTGCTCCCCTGAGGCAGCTGGGGCAAAGACGGCTTGGGCATCCACCCCGTTGCTCCCCTCTTCCCTCTGCCAGAAGGCTCTGCCTCCTGGGACGTTGCAGTGTGGAGACAGCCCCTGCCAGCACCTTCCCACCCAGTAGGCCTCAGCTGAGGCCTAGGCCCAGGGGAAAGGCCCTAGCGGGGCTGAGTTGGGGTAGGTGCCCGTGCATGTCTGGACACACTCCCTGCAGCCTGCCCCTTCGTGGGGCAGTAGCCCTGGACGCCAGGAAGGCCTGGGCAAGGCTGGCCAAGGTCAGGGGCCTCGCTGGGTTGTGCCTCTGGCCTGTGGGGCCTCCCAGCAGCACCGGCCCTCTCCCTCCGGCAGACCTCCCCGCCTGCCTCCAAAGGCCGTTTGGGAAGCACTCTGGCCGGCTGTTCCGCAAATCGCGCACACTGCTCTGAAACCCGGGAGAAAAGTGCTTTGGGGTGGTCCTCTCTCCGGGCCCATGGCCCCGAGCCTGGGGACCAGCTCGGGGGTCCACACTCCCAGGCCAAGGCCCAACTCCATGCACACGTCTGTTCCTGCCCCCTGCCCCTTCAGAGAGCTCGGCTGAGCCAGAGTCTGTCAGGCAGCTCCCTGGCAGCCCCAGCAGCTCCGCCTGGGTGGGAAGAGGCAGAGCCGACCTAGGATCACAGTGGGCCTCTTGCTCTCCCTGCTCCCCTGAGGCAGCTGGGGCAAAGACGGCTTGGGCATCCACCCCGTTGCTCCCCTCTTCCCTCTGCCAGAAGGCTCTGCCTCCTGGGACGTTGCAGTGTGGAGGACAGCCCCTGCCAGCACCTTCCACCAGTAGGCCTCAGCTGAGGCTAGGCCAGGGGAAAGGCCCTAGCGGGGCTGATTTGGGGTAGGTGCCCGTGCATGTCTCGACACAAACCTGCAGCCTGCCCCTTCGTGGGGCAGTAGCCCTGGACGCCAGGAAGGCCTGGGCAAGGCTGGCCAAGGGCAGGGGCCTCGCAGGGTTGTGCCTCTGGCCTGTGGGGCTCCAGCAGCACCGGCCCTCTCCCTCCGGCAGACCTCCCCGCCTGCCTCCAAAGGCCGTTTGGGAAGCACTCTGGCGGCTGTTCCCGCAAATCGCGCACACTGCTCTGAAACCCGGGAGAAAAGTGCTTTGGGGTGGTCCTCTCTCCGGGCCCATGGCCCCGAGCCTGGGGACCAGCTCGGGGGTCCACACTCCCAGGCCAAGGCCCAACTCCCTGCACACGTCTGTTCCTGCCCCCTGCCCCTTCAGAGAGCTCGGCTGAGCGCAGAGTCTGTCAGGCAGCTCCCTGGCAGCCCCAGCAGCTCCGCCTGGGTGGGAAGAGGCAGAGCCCCGGACCTAGGCTCACAAGTGGGCCTCTTTGCTTCCCTGCTCCCCTGAGGCAGCTGGGGCAAAGACGGCTTGGGCATCCACCCCGTTGCTCCCCTCTTCCCTCTGCCAGAAGGCTCTGCCTCCTGGGACGTTGCAGTGTGGAGTACAGCCCCTGCCAGCACCTTCCACTCCCCAGTAGGCATCAGCATGTAGGCCTAGGGCCAGGGGAAAGGCCCTAGCGGGGATGAGCTTGGGGTACGGTGCCGTGAAGTCTGACACATCCCTGCAGACTGCCCTTCGTGGGGGCAGTAGCCTTGGCACGCCAGGAAAGGCTGGCAAGGTGGCCGAAGCGGCAGGGGCTCGCGTGGGTTGGTCTGGCTGTGGGGTCCAGCAGCACCGTCTCTCCTCCGGCAGAATCCCGCCTTCCAAGGCCGTTTGGGAAGCACTCTGGCCGGGCTGTTCCCGCAAATCGCGCACACTGCTCTGAAACCCGGGAGAAAAGTGCTTTGGGGTGGTCCTCTCTCCGGGCCCATGGCCCCGAGCCTGGGGACCAGCTCGGGGGTCCACACTCCCAGGCCAAGGCCCAACTCCATGCACACGTCTGTTCCTGCCCCCTGCCCCTTCAGAGAGCTCGGCTGAGCCAGAGTCTGTCAGGCAGCTCCCTGGCAGCCCCAGCAGCTCCGCCTGGGTGGGAAGAGGCAGAGCCGACCTAGGATCACAGTGGGCCTCTTGCTCTCCCTGCTCCCCTGAGGCAGCTGGGGCAAAGACGGCTTGGGCATCCACCCCGTTGCTCCCCTCTTCCCTCTGCCAGAAGGCTCTGCCTCCTGGGACGTTGCAGTGTGGAGACAGCCCCTGCCAGCACCTTCCCACCCAGTAGGCCTCAGCTGAGGCCTAGGCCCAGGGGAAAGGCCCTAGCGGGGCTGAGTTGGGGTAGGTGCCCGTGCATGTCTGGACACACTCCCTGCAGCCTGCCCCTTCGTGGGGCAGTAGCCCTGGACGCCAGGAAGGCCTGGGCAAGGCTGGCCAAGGGCAGGGGCCTCGCTGGGTTGTGCCTCTGGCCTGTGGGGCCTCCCAGCAGCACCGGCCCTCTCCCTCCGGCAGACCTCCCCGCCTGCCTCCAAAGGCCGTTTGGGAAGCACTCTGGCCGGCTGTTCCCGCAAATCGCGCACACTGCTCTGAAACCCGGGAGAAAAGTGCTTTGGGGTGGTCCTCTCTCCGGGCCCATGGCCCCGAGCCTGGGGACCAGCTCGGGGGTCCACACTCCCAGGCCAAGGCCCAACTCCATGCACACGTCTGTTCCTGCCCCCTGCCCCTTCAGAGAGCTCGGCTGAGCCAGAGTCTGTCAGGCAGCTCCCTGGCAGCCCCAGCAGCTCCGCCTGGGTGGGAAGAGGCAGAGCCGACCTAGGATCACAGTGGGCCTCTTGCTCTCCCTGCTCCCCTGAGGCAGCTGGGGCAAAGACGGCTTGGGCATCCACCCCGTTGCTCCCCTCTTCCCTCTGCCAGAAGGCTCTGCCTCCTGGGACGTTGCAGTGTGGAGACAGCCCCTGCCAGCACCTTCCCACCCAGTAGGCCTCAGCTGAGGCCTAGGCCCAGGGGAAAGGCCCTAGCGGGGCTGAGTTGGGGTAGGTGCCCGTGCATGTCTGGACACACTCCCTGCAGCCTGCCCCTTCGTGGGGCAGTAGCCCTGGACGCCAGGAAGGCCTGGGCAAGGCTGGCCAAGGGCAGGGGCCCTCGCTGGGTTGTGCCTCTGGCCTGTGGGGCCTCCCAGCAGCACCGGCCCTCTCCCTCCGGCAGACCTCCCCGCCTGCCTCCAAAGGCCGTTTGGGAAGCACTCTGGCCGGCTGTTCCCGCAAATCGCGCACACTGCTCTGAAACCCGGGAGAAAAGTGCTTTGGGGTGGTCCTCTCTCCGGGCCCATGGCCCCGAGCCTGGGGACCAGCTCGGGGGTCCACACTTCCCAGGCCAAGGCCCAACTCCATGCACACGTCTGTTCCTGCCCCCTGCCCCTTCAGAGAGCTCGGCTGAGCCAGAGTCTGTCAGGCAGCTCCCTGGCAGCCCCAGCAGCTCCGCCTGGGTGGGAAGAGGCAGAGCCGACCTAGGATCACAGTGGGCCTCTTGCTCTCCCTGCTCCCCTGAGGCAGCTGGGGCAAAGACGGCTTGGGCATCCACCCCGTTGCTCCCCTCTTCCCTCTGCCAGAAGGCTCTGCCTCCTGGGACGTTGCAGTGTGGAGACAGCCCCTGCCAGCACCTTCCCACCCAGTAGGCCTCAGCTGAGGCCTAGGCCCAGGGGAAAGGCCCTAGCGGGGCTGAGTTGGGGTAGGTGCCCGTGCATGTCTGGACACACTCCCTGCAGCCTGCCCCTTCGTGGGGCAGTAGCCCTGGACGCCAGGAAGGCCTGGGCAAGGCTGGCCAAGGGCAGGGGCCTCGCTGGGTTGTGCCTCTGGCCTGTGGGGCCTTCCCAGCAGCACCGGCCCTCTCCCTCCGGCAGACCTCCCCGCCTGCCTCCAAAGGCCGTTTGGGAAGCACTCTGGCCGGCTGTTCCCGCAAATCGCGCACACTGCTCTGAAACCCGGGAGAAAAGTGCTTTGGGGTGGTCCTCTCTCCGGGCCCATGGCCCCGAGCCTGGGGACCAGCTCGGGGGTCCACACTCCCAGGCCAAGGCCCAACTCCATGCACACGTCTGTTCCTGCCCCCTGCCCCTTCAGAGAGCTCGGCTGAGCCAGAGTCTGTCAGGCAGCTCCCTGGCAGCCCCAGCAGCTCCGCCTGGGTGGGAAGAGGCAGAGCCGACCTAGGATCACAGTGGGCCTCTTGCTCTCCCTGCTCCCCTGAGGCAGCTGGGGCAAAGACGGCTTGGGCATCCACCCCGTTGCTCCCCTCTTCCCTCTGCCAGAAGGCTCTGCCTCCTGGGACGTTGCAGTGTGGAGACAGCCCCTGCCAGCACCTTCCCACCCAGTAGGGCCTCAGCTGAGGCCTAGGCCCAGGGGAAAGGCCCTAGCGGGGCTGAGTTGGGGTAGGTGCCCGTGCATGTCTGGACACACTCCCTGCAGCCTGCCCCTTCGTGGGGCAGTAGCCCTGGACGCCAGGAAGGCCTGGGCAAGGCTGGCCAAGGGCAGGGGCCTCGCTGGGTTGTGCCTCTGGCCTGTGGGGCCTCCCAGCAGCACCGGCCCTCTCCCTCCGGCAGACCTCCCCGCCTGCCTCCAAAGGCCGTTTGGGAAGCACTCTGGCCGGCTGTTCCCGCAAATCGCGCACACTGCTCTGAAACCCGGGAGAAAAGTGCTTTGGGGTGGTCCTCTCTCCGGGCCCATGGCCCGAGCCTGGGGACCAGCTCGGGGGTCCACACTCCCAGGCCAAGGCCCAACTCCATGCACACGTCTGTTCCTGCCCCCTGCCCCTTCAGAGAGCTCGGCTGAGCCAGAGTCTGTCAGGCAGCTCCCTGGCAGCCCCAGCAGCTCCGCCTGGGTGGGAAGAGGCAGAGCCGACCTAGGATCACAGTGGGCCTCTTGCTCTCCCTGCTCCCCTGAGGCAGCTGGGGCAAAGACGGCTTGGGCATCCACCCCGTTGCTCCCCTCTTCCCTCTGCCAGAAGGCTCTGCCTCCTGGGACGTTGCAGTGTGGAGACAGCCCCTGCCAGCACCTTCCCACCCAGTAGGCCTCAGCTGAGGCCTAGGCCCAGGGGAAAGGCCCTAGCGGGGCTGAGTTGGGGTAGGTGCCCGTGCATGTCTGGACACACTCCCTGCAGCCTGCCCCTTCGTGGGGCAGTAGCCCTGGACGCCAGGAAGGCCTGGGCAAGGCTGGCCAAGGGCAGGGGCCTCGCTGGGTTGTGCCTCTGGCCTGTGGGGCCTCCCAGCAGCACCGGCCCTCTCCCTCCGGCAGACCTCCCCGCCTGCCTCCAAAGGCCGTTTGGGAAGCACTCTGGCCGGCTGTTCCCGCAAATCGCGCACACTGCTCTGAAACCCGGGGAGAAAAGTGCTTTGGGGTGGTCCTCTCTCCGGGCCCATGGCCCCGAGCCTGGGGACCAGCTCGGGGGTCCACACTCCCAGGCCAAGGCCCAACTCCATGCACACGTCTGTTCCTGCCCCTGCCCCTTCAGAGAGCTCGGCTGAGCCAGAGTCTGTCAGGCAGCTCCCTGGCAGCCCCAGCAGCTCCGCCTGGGTGGGAAGAGGCAGAGCCGACCTAGGATCACAGTGGGGCCTCTTGCTCTCCCTGCTCCCCTGAGGCAGCTGGGGCAAAGACGGCTTGGGCATCCACCCCGTTGCTCCCCTCTTCCCTCTGCCAGAAGGCTCTGCCTCCTGGGACGTTGCAGTGTGGAGACAGCCCCTGCCAGCACCTTCCCACCCAGTAGGCCTCAGCTGAGGCCTAGGCCCAGGGGAAAGGCCCTAGCGGGGCTGAGTTGGGGTAGGTGCCCGTGCATGTCTGGACACACTCCCTGCAGCCTGCCCCTTCGTGGGGCAGTAGCCCTGGACGCCAGGAAGGCCTGGGCAAGGCTGGCCAAGGGCAGGGGCCTCGCTGGGTTGTGCCTCTGGCCTGTGGGGCCTCCCAGCAGCATGGGCCCTCTCCCTCCGGCAGACCTCCCCGCCTGCCTCCAAAGGCCGTTTGGGAAGCACTCTGGCCGGCTGTTCCCGCAAATCGCGCACACTGCTCTGAAACCCGGGAGAAAAGTGCTTTGGGGTGGTCCTCTCTCCGGGCCCATGGCCCCGAGCCTGGGGACCAGCTCGGGGGTCCACACTCCCAGGCCAAGGCCCAACTCCATGCACACGTCTTTTCCTGCCCCCTCCCCCTTCAGAGAGCTCGGCTGACCCGATCTGTCAGGCACCCCCCTGGCAGCCCCAGCAGCCCGCCTGGGGGGGGAAAGGCAGAGCCGCCCTAGGATCACGGGGGCCTCTTGTTTCCCCCGCTCCCCTGAGGCAGTGGGGCAAAGAGGTTTGGGGCATCCCCCCCCTTTTTTGCTCCCTTTTCCCCTCTGCCAGAAGGCTCAATCCTGGGACTTGCAGTGTGGAGACAGCCCCTGCCAGCACCTTCCCCCCCGTAGGGCCTCAGCTGGGGCCTAGGCCCGGGGAAAAAGGGCCTAGCGGGGCTGAGTTGGGGTAGGTTCCCGGCATGGTCTGGACACACAACCTCACCTGCCGTTTCGTGGGGCAGTACCCCTGGATGCCAGGAATGCCTGGGAAAGGCTGGCCAAGGGCAGGGGCCTTGCTGGCGTGTGCCTCTGGCCTGAGGGGCCTCCCAGCAGAACCGGCCCACTCCCTCCGGCAGACCTCCCCCCCTTTCCCTCCAAAGGGGCCGTTTGGGAAGACCGGGGCCGGGGGTTTCCGCAAATCGCGCACAATGCTCTGAAAACCCGGGAGAAAAAAGTGTTTGGGGGGTGGTCCTCCCCCGGGCCCCCATGGCCCGAGCCTGGGGACCACCCGGGGGGGGTCCACACTCCCGGGCCCAAAGGGCCCAACTCCATGCACACGTCTTTTCCTGCCCCTGCCCCTTCAGAAGCTGGGCCTGACCCAGAGTCCCGGCAGCTCCGTGGCAGCCGCAGCTGCTCCGCGTGGGTGGGAAGAGGCGGAGCCGACCTAATCAAGGGGCCTCTTGCTCTCCCTGCCCCCTGAGGAGGGGGGGAAAAAGAGGTTTTTGGGGCATCCCCCCCGTTGCCCCCCTCTTCCTCTGCCAGAAGGCTCTCCCTCCTGGGACGTTGCAGTGTGGAGACAGCCCCTGCCAGCACCTTCCCACCCAGTAGGCCTCAGCTGAGGCCTCGGCCCAGGGGAAAGGCCCTAGCGGGGCTGAGTTGGGGTAGGTGCCCGTGCATGTCTGAACACACTCCCTACAGCCTGCCCCTTGTGGGGAGTACCCCTGGACGCCGGGAAGGCCCTGGGCAAGGTGGCAAGGGCAGGGGCCTCGCTGGGTTGTCCTCTGGCCTGGGGGCCTCCCAGCGCCCCGGGCCCTCAATCCGGCAGAATTCCCCGCCTGCCTCCAAAGGGTTGCAGTGTGGAGACAGCCCCTGCCAGCACCTTCCCACCCAGTAGGCCTCAGCTGAGGCCTAGGCCCAGGGGAAAGGCCCTAGCGGGGCTGAGTTGGGGTAGGTGCCCGTGTATGTCTGGACACACCCTGCAGCCTCCCCCTTTTTCGTGGGGCAGTGCCCCTGGACGCCGGGAAAGGCCGGGGAAAAGGCTGGCCCAAAGGGCGGGGGCCTCCCGGGGTTGTCCCTCGGGCCCTGTGGGGCCCCCCCCAGCAGCCCGGCCCTCTCCTCCGGCAGACCCCCCCTCCCTCCAAAGGCCTTTGGGGAAGCACTTGGCCGGCGTTCCGCAAATGCGCACACTGCTCTGAAACCCGGGGAAAAGTCTTGGGGTGGTCCTCTCTCCGGGCCCCCATGGCCCGGAACCCTGGGGAGCACCCGGGGGGCCCACACTCCCGGGCCCAAGGCCCAAACCCCATGCACACGTCTTTTCCCTCCCCCCTGCCCCTTCAAGAGCTCAGCTGACCCAGGTCTGTCGGGCAGCTCCCTGGCCCCAGCAGCCCCGCCTTGGTGGGAAAAAGAGGGCGGGAGCCGCCCAGGATACAGTGGGCCTTTTCCCTCCCTGCTCCCCGGGCAGCTGGGGAAAAGGGACGGTTTGGGGAAATCCCCCCCTTTTTCTCCCCTTCCCCCCTTTTGCCAGAAGGCTCTGCCCCCGGGGACGTTGCGTGTGGGGACAGCCTTTCCCCAGCACCTTCCCCCCAGGGGCCCTCAGTGGGGCCCCTAGGCCTAAGGGAAAGGCCCTAGCGAGGCTGATTTGGGGTAGGTGCCCGTGGCATATCTGGCCCACACTCCCTGCAGCCTGCCCCTTCGTGGGGCAGTAGCCCTGGACGCCAGGAAGCCCGGGGCAAGGCTGGCCAAAAGCAGGGGCCTCGCTGGGTTGTGCCTCTGGCCTGTGGGGCCTCCCAGCAGAACCTGCCCTCTCCCTCCGGCAGACCTCCCCGCCTGCCTCCAAAGGTCGTTTGGGAAGCACTCTGGCCGACTTTTTCCCGAAAAATCGCGCCCCACTGCTCTGAAAACCCGGGGAAAAGTGCTTTGGGGCGTCCTCTTCCGGGCCCATGGCCCCGAACCTGGGGAACAGCTTGGGGGTTCCACAGTCCCAGGCCAAGGCCCAACTCCATGCACACTTTCTGTTCCTGCCCCCTGCCCCTTCAGAGAGCTCGGCTGAGCCAGAGTCTGTCAGGCAGCTCCCTGGCAGCCCCAGCAGCTCCGCCTGGGTGGGAAGAGGCAGAGCCGACCTAGGATCACAGTGGGCCTCTTGCTCTCCCTGCTCCCTGAGGCAGCTGGGGCAAAGACGGCTTGGGCATCCACCCCGTTGCTCCCCTCTTCCCTCTGCCAGAAGGCTCTGCCTCCTGGGACGTTGCAGTGTGGAGACAGCCCCTGCCAACACCTTCCACCCAGTAGGCCTCAGCTGAGGCCTAGGCCCAGGGGAAAAGGCCCTAGCGGGGCTGAGTTGGGGTAGGTGCCCGTGCATGTCTGGACACACTCCCTGCAGCCTGCCCCTTCGTGGGGCAGTAGCCCTGGACGCCAGGAAGGCCTGGGCAAGGCTGGCCAAGGGCAGGGGCCTCGCTGGGTTGTGCCTCTGGCCTTGTGGGGCCTCCAGCAGCACCGGCCCTCTCCCTCCGGCAGACCTCCCCGCCTGCCTCCAAAGGCCGTTTTGGGAAGCACTCTGGCCGGCTGTTCCCGCAAATCGCGCACACTGCTCTGAAACCCGGGAGAAAAGTGCTTTGGGGTGGTCCTCTCTCCGGGCCCATGGCCCCGAGCCTGGGGACCAGCTCGGGGGTCCACACTCCCAGGCCAAGGCCCAACTCCATGCACACGTCTGTTCCTGCCCCCTGCCCCTTCAGAGAGCTCGGCTGAGCCAGAGTCTGTCAGGCAGCTCCCTGGCAGCCCCAGCAGCTCCGCCTGGGTGGAAGAGGCAGAGCCGACCTAGGATCACAGTGGGCCTCTTGCTCTCCCTGCTCCCCTGAGGCAGCTGGGCAAAGACGGCTTGGGCATCCACCCCGTTGCTCCCCTCTTCCCTCTGCCAGAAGGCTCTGCCTCCTGGGACGTTGCAGTGTGGAGACAGCCCCTGCCAGCGCCTTCCCACCGTGCATGTCTGGACACACTCCCTGCAGCCTGCCCCTTCGTGGGGCAGTAGCCCTGGACGCCAGGAAGTCCTGGGCAAGGCTGGCCAAGGGCAGGGGCCTCGCTGGGTTGTGCCTCTGGCCTGTGGGGCCTCCCAGCAGCAACGGCCCTCTCCCTCCGGCAGACCTCCCCGCCTGCCTCCAAAGGCCGTTTGGGAAGCACTCTGGCCGGCTGTTCCCGCAAATCGCGCACACTGCTCTGAAACCCGGGAGAAAAGTGCTTTGGGGTGGTCCTCTCTCCGGGCCCATGGCCCCGAGCCTGGGGACCAGCTCGGGGGTCCACACTCCCAGGCCAAGGCCCAACTCCATGCACACGTCTGTTCCTGCCCCCTGCCCCTTCAGAGAGCTCGGCTGAGCCAGAGTCTTGTCAGGCAGCTCCCTGGCAGCCCCAGCAGCTCCGCCTGGGTGGGAAGAGTCAGAGCCGACTAGATCACAGTGGGCCTCTTGCTCTCCCTGCCCCCTGAGCAGCTGGTGCAAAGACGGCTTGGGCATCCACCCCGTTGCTCCCCTCTTCCCTCTACCAGAAGGCTCTGCCTCCTGGGGACGTATGCATTGTGGAGGAACAGCCCCTGCCTAGCACCTTCCCACCCAGTAGGCCTCAGCTGAGGCCTAGGCCCAGGGGAAAGGCCCTAGCGGGGCTGAGTTGGGGTAGGTGCCCGTGCATGTCTGGACACACTCCCTGCAGCCTGCCCCTTCGTGGGGCAGTAGCCCTGGACGCCAGGAAGGCCTGGGCAAGGCTGGCCAAGGGCAGGGGCCTCGCTGGGTTGTGCCTCTGGCCTGTGGGGCCTCCCAGCAGCACCGGCCCTCTCCCTCCGGCAGACCTCCCCGCCTGCCGCCAAAGGCCGTTTGGGAAGCACTCTGGCCGGCTGTTCCCGCAAATCGCGCACACTGCTCTGAAACCCGGGAGATAAGTGCTTTGGGGTGGTCCTCTCTCCGGGCCCATGGCCCCGAGCCTGGGGACCAGCTCGGGGGTCCACACTCCCAGGCCAAGGCCCAACTCCATGCACACGTCTGTTCCTGCCCCCTGCCCCTTCAGAGAGCTCGGCTGAGCCAGAGTCTGTCAGGCAGCTCCCTGGAAGCCCCAGCAGCTCCGCCTGGGTGGGAAGAGGCAGAGCCGACCTAGGATCACAGTGGGCCTCTTGCTCTCCCTGCTCCCCTGAGGCAGCTGGGGCAAAGACGGCTTGGGCATCCACCCCGTTGCTCCCCTCTTCCCTCTGCCAGAAGGCTCTGCCTCCTGGGACGTTGCAGTGTGGAGACAGCCCCTGCTAGCACCTTCCCACCCAGTAGGCCTCAGCTGAGGCCTAGGCCCAGGGGAAAGGCCCTAGCGGGGCTGAGTTGGGGTAGGTGCCCGTGCATGTCTGGACACACTCCCTGCAGCCTGCCCCTTCGTGGGGCAGTTGCCCTGGGACGCCCGGGAGGCCTGGGAAGGCTGGCCAAGGGCAGGGGCCTCGGCTGGGTTGTGCACTCTGGCCCAGTGGGGGCCTCCCAGCAGAAACCGGCCCTCCTTCTCCCTCCGGACAGACCTCCCCGCCTGCCTCCAAAGGCCGTTTGGGAAGCACTCTGGCCGGCTGTTCCCGCAAATCGCGCACACTGCTCTGAAACCCGGGTGGGGAGGGGGAAATGTGCTTTGGGGTGGTCCTCTCTCCGGGCCCATGGCCCCGAGCCTGGGGGGGACCAGCTCGGGGGGTCCACTCCCAAGGCCAAGGGCCCAACTCATGCACACGTCATCGTTTCTGCCCTTGCCCTTTCAGGAGAGTCGGCTGGAGCCAGAGTCTGTCAGGCAGTCCTGGAATGCCCCGAGCAGCTCTCGCCTGGGTGGGGGGAAGAGGGCAGAGAGCAGACTAGGATCAAGTGGGCCTCTTGCTCTCCCTGCTCCCCTGAGGCAGCTGGGGCAAAGACGGCTTGGGCATCCACCCCGTTGCTCCCCTCTTCCCTCTGCCAGAAGGCTCTGCCTCCTGGGACGTTGCAGTGTGGAGACAGCCCCTGCTAGCACCTTCCCACCCAGTAGGCCTCAGCTGAGGCCTATGCCCAGGGGAAAGGCCCTAGCGGGGCTGAGTTGGGGTAGGTGCCCGTGCATGTCTGGACACACTCCCTGCAGCCTGCCCCTTCGTGGGGCAGTAGCCCTGGACGCCAGGAAGGCCTGGGCAAGGCTGGCCAAGGGCAGGGGCCTCGCTCTGTTGTGCCTCTGGCCTGTGGGGCCTCCCAGCACCAGCGGCCCTCTCCCTCCGGCAGACCTCCCCGCCTGCCTACAAAGGCCGTTTTGGAAGCACTCTGTCCAGCTGTTCACGCAAATCGCGCACAATGCTCTGAAACTCGGGAGAAAATTGCTTTGGGGTGGTCCTCTCTCCGGGCCCATGGCCCCGAGCCTGGGGACAAGCTCGGGGGTCCACACTCCCAGGCCAAGGCCCAACTCCATGCACACGTCTGTTCCTGCCCCCTGCCCCTTCAGAGAGCTCGGCTGAGCCAGAGTCTGTCAGGCAGCTCCCTGGCAGCCCCAGCAGCTCCGCCTGGGTGGGAAGAGGCAGAGCCGACCTAGGATCACAGTGGGCCTCTTGCTCTCCCTGCTCCCCTGAGGCAGCTGGGGCAAAGACGGCTTGGGCATCCACCCCGTTGCTCCCCTCTTCCCTCTGCCAGAAGGCTCTGCCTCCTGGGACGTCTGCTAGTGTGGAGTCAAGCCCTGCCAGCACTCCCACCCCAAGGTAGGCCTCAGCTGAGGCTAGGCCAGGGGAAAAGGCCCTCCCCTCCTAGCGGGTGGCTGGTTGGGGTAGGTGCCGTTTGCATGTCTGGGACACACTCCTGCAGGGCCTGCCCCTTCGTGGGGCAAGTTAGCCTGGACGGGCTGTTCCTGCCCCCTGCCCCTTCAGAGAGCTCGGCTGAGCCAGAGTCTGTCAGGCAGCTCCCTGGCAGCCCCAGCAGCTCCGCCTGGGTGGGAAGAGGCAGAGCCGACCTAGGATCACAGTGGGCCTCTTGCTCTCCCTGCTCCCCTGAGGCAGCTGGGGCAAAGACGGCTTGGGCATCCACCCCGTTGCTCCCCTCTTCCCTCTGCAAGAAGGCTCTGCCTCTCCTGGGACGTTTGTGTTGTGGGAGGACAGCCCTGCCAGCACCCTTCCCACCCAGTAGCCTCAGCTGAGGGTGGGCCTAGGCCAGGGGGAAAAAGGAAAGAAGATAAAAAAAAGGCCCTAGCGGGGCTGAGTTGGGGTAGGTGCCCGTGGCATGTCTGGGACACAACGCCCTGCGCGTGCCCCTTCGTGGGGCAGTAGCCCTGGACGCCAGGAAGCCTTGGGCAAGGCTGGCAAGGGCAGGTGGCCCTCGGCTGGGTTGTGCCTTATGGCCTGTTGGGGCCTCCCAGCAGCACCGGCCCTCTCCCCTCCAGCAGAGCTCCCCGCCTGCCTCCAAAGGCCGTTTGGGAAGCACTCTGGCCGGCTGTTCCCGCAAATCGCGCACACTGCTCTGAAACCCGGGAGAAAAGTGCTTTGGGGTGGTCCTCTCTCCGGGCCCATGGCCCCGAGCCTGGGGACCAGCTCGGGGGTCCACACTCCCAGGCCAAGGCCCAACTCCATGCACACGTCTGTTCCTGCCCCCTGCCCCTTCAGAGAGGCTCGGGACTGAGCAAGATGTCTGTCAAGGCAGCTCCCATGGCAGCCCCAGCAGCTATCCTGCCTGGGTGTGGGAAGGGCAGTAGCGCTAGGATCACAGTGGGCCTCTTGGTCTCCCTGCTCCCCTGAGGCAGCTGGGGCAAAGACGGCTTGGGCATCCACCCCGTTGCTCCCCTCTTCCCTCTGCCAGAAGGCTCTGCCTCCTGGGACGTTGCAGTGTGGAGACAGCCCCTGCCAGCACCTTCCCAACCAGTAGGCCTCAGCTGAGGCCTAGGCCCAGGGGAAAGGCCCTAGCGGGGCTGAGTTGGGGTAGGTGCCCGTGCATGTCTGGACACACTCCCTGCAGCCTGCCCCTTCGTGGGGCAGTAGCCCTGGACGCCAGGAAGTGCCTGGGCAAGGCTGGCCAAGGGCAGGGGCCTCGCTGGGTTGTGCCTCTGGCCTGTGGGGCCTCCCAGCAGCACGGCCCTCTCCCTCCGGCAGTCCTCCCCGCCTGCCTCCAAAGGCCGTTTGGGAAGCACTCTGGCCGGCTGTTCCCGCAAATCGCGCACACTGCTCTGAAACCCGGGAGGGGAGGAGGGGGAGGGGGGGAAGAGGAAAAAGTGCTTTGGGGTTGTCCATCTCTCCGGGCCCCATGCCCGAAGCCTGGAGGACCAAAGCTCGGGGGGGTCCACACTCCCAGGCCAAGGCCCAACTCCATGCACACGTCTGTTCCTGCCCCCTGCCCCTTCAGAGAGCTCGGCTGAGCCAGAGTCTGTCAGGCAGCTCCCTGGAAGCCCCAGCAGCTCCGCCTGGGTGGGAAGAGGCAGAGCCGACCTAGGATCACAGTGGGCCTCTTGCTCTCCCTGCTCCCCTGAGGCAGCTGGGGCAAAGACGGGCCTTGGGCATCCACCCCGTTGCTCCCCTCTTCCCTCTGCCAGAAGGCTCTGCCTCCTGGAACGTTGCAGTGTGGAGACAGCCCCGGCCAGCACCTTCCCACCCAGTAGGCCTCAGCTGAGGCCTAGGCCCAGGGGAAAGGCCCTAGCGGGGCTGAGTTGGGGTAGGTGCCCGTGCATGTCTAGACACACTCCCTGCAGCCTGCCGCTTCGTGGGGCAGTAGCCCTGGACGCCAGGAAGGCCTGGGCAAGGCTGGCCAAGGGCAGGGGCCTCGCTGGGTTGTGCCTCTGGCCTGTGGGGCTTCCCAGCAGAACCGGCCCTCTCCTTCCGGCAGACCTCCCCGCCTGCGCATAAGGCGGTTTGGGAAAGCACCTCTGGCGGCTTTTGTTCCGAAAAATCGCGCACCATGCTCTGAAACAAGGAGGGGGAGGGAAAGAGGGAGAAAGAAGAAAGAAGGAGAGGGAGGGACGAGGAAAGGTAAGAAATAAAATAGAGAGGCTGAGGGGGGAGAGGAGGGAAAATAGGAGGGAGGGGAGGGGAAAGAAGAAGGAGAAGGATGGGAAAACGTGAGGGGGGAAGAAAAAGGCTTTGGGTGGTCCTTCTTCGGGCCCATGGCACCAACCCTGGGGACCAGCTCGGGGGTCCACACTCCCAGGCCAAGGCCCAACTCCATGCACACGTCTGTTCCTGCCCCCTGCCCCTTCAGAGAGCTCGGCTGAGCCAGAGTCTGTCAGGCAGCTCCCTGGCAGCCCCAGCAGCTCCGCCTGGGTGGGAAGAGGCAGAGCCGACCTAGGATCACAGTGGGCCTCTTGCTCTCCCTGCTCCCCTGAGGCAGCTGGGGCAAAGACGGCTTGGGCATCCACCCCGTTGCTCCCCTCTTCCCTCTGCCAGAAGGCTCTGCCTCCTGGGACGTTGCAGTGTGGAGACAGCCCCTGCCAGCACCTTCCCACCCAGTAGGCCTCAGCTGAGGCCTAGGGCCAGGGGAAGAGAGGAAAGGCTCCTGCGGGGCCTTGAGTTGGGGGTAGGGTGCCGTTGCATGTTCTGGACACACTCCTGCAGACCTGCCCTTTCGTGGGGGCAGAGCCCTGGACGCCACGGAAGGCCTAGGCAGGCTGGGGCCAAGGGCAGGGGTCCTCGCTGGGATTGTGCCTCTGGGCCTTCTGTGGGGCTCCTCGGCAGCACCGGCCCTCTCCCTCTGGCAGACCTACCCGCCTGCCTCCAAAGGCCTTTTTGGAAGCACTCTGGCCGGCTGTTCCCGCAAAATCGCGCACACTGCTCTGATACCCGGGAGAAAAGTGCTTTGGGGTGGTCCTCTCTCCGGGCCCATGGCCCCGAGCCTGGGGACCAGCTCGGGGGTCCACACTCCCAGGCCAAGGCCCAACTCCATGCACACGTCTGTTCCTGCCCCCTGCCCCTTCAGACGAGCTCGGCTGAGCCAGAGTCTGTCAGGCAGCTCCCTGGCAGCCCCAGCAGCTCCGCCTGGGTGGGAAGAGGCAGAGCCGACCTAGGATCACAGTGGGCCTCTTGCTCTCCCTGCTCCCCCTGAGGCAGGCTGGGGCAAAAGGACGGCATTGGGCATATCACCGTTGCTCACCCTCTTCCCTCTGCCAGAAGGACTCTGCCTCCTGGGTCGTTGCAGTTTGTGGAGACAGCCCCCTGACCGAGCACCTTCCCACCCAGTAGGGCCTCAGACTGAGGCCTATGCAGGGGAGGGAAAAAAGGCCCTGCGGGGGCTGAGTTGGGGTAGGTGCCGTGATGTTCTGGGACACACGCCCCTGCAGCGTGCCCCTTCGTGGGGCAGTTTAGCCCTGGACGCCAGGAAGGCTTGGGGGCAAGGCTTGGCCAAGGCAGGGCCTCGCTGGTTGTGGCCTCTGGCCTGTGGGGGCCTCCCTCAAGCAGCACCAGGCCCTCTCCTCGGCAGAGCTCCCGCCTGTTCCAAGGCCGCGTTTGGGAAAGCACCTCTGGCGGCCTGTTCCCGCAAATCTGCGCACACTGCTCTGAAACCCGGCGAGGCGAAAAGGGGGGGAGGAAAAAGAAAGTGTCTTTGGGGTGGTCCTCTCTCCAGGGCCCATGCCGCAGGATGCCTGGGGACAAGCTGGGGGGGGGCGTCCACTCCCAGGCCAAGGCCCAACTCCATGCACACGTCTGTTCCTGCACCCTGCCCCTTCAGAGAGCTCGGCTGAGCAAGAGTCTGTCAGGCAGCTCCCTGGCAGCCCCAGCAGCTCCGCCTGGGTGGGAAGAGGCAGAGCCGACCTAGGATCACAGTGGGCCTCTTGCTCTCCCTGCTCCCCTGGGGCAGCTGGGGCAAAAAAAGACGGCTTGGGCATCCACCCCGCGTTGCCTCCCTCCTTCCCTCTGCCAGAAGGCTCTGCCTCCTGGGACGTTGCAGTGTGGAGACAGCCCCTGCCAGCACCTTCCCACCCAGTAGGCCTCAGCTGAGGCCTAGGCCCAGGGGAAAGGCCGTAGCGGGGCTGAGTTGGGGTAGGTGCCCGTGCATGTCTGGACACACTCCCTGCAGCCTGCCCCTTCGTGGGGCAGTAGCCCTGGACGCCAGGAAGGCCTGGGCAAGGCTGGCCAAGGGCAGGGGCCTCGCTGGGTTGTGCCTCTGGCCTGTGTGGCCTCCCAGCAGCACCGGCCCTCTCCCTCCGGCAGACCTCCCCGCCTGCCTCCAAAGGCCGTTTGGGAAGCACTCTGGCCGGCTGTTCCCGCAAATCGCGCACACTGCTCTGAAACCCGGGAGGGAAAAGGTGCTTTGGGGTGGTCCTCTCTCCGGGCCCATGGCCCCGAGCCTGGGGACCAGCTCGGGGGTCCACACTCCCAGGCCAAGGCCCAACTCCATGCACACGTCTGTTCCTGCCCCCTGCCCCTTCAGAGAGCTCGGCTGAGCCAGAGTCTGTCAGGGAGCTCCCTGGCAGCCCCAGCAGCTCCGCCTGGGTGGGAAGAGGCAGAGCCGACCTAGGATCACAGTGGGCCTCTTGCTCTCCCTGCTCCCATGAGGCAGCTGGGGCAAAGACAGGCTTGGGCATCCACCCCGTTGCTCCCCTCTTCCCTCTGCCAGAAGGCTCTGCCTCCTGGGACGTTGCAGTGTGGAGACAGCCCCTGCCAGCACCTTCCCACCCAGTAGGCCTCAGCTGAGGCCTAGGCCCAGGGGAAAGGCCCTAGCGGGGCTGAGTTGGGGTAGGTGCCCGGGCATGTCTGGACACACTCCCTGCAGCCTGCCCCTTCGTGGGGCAGTAGCCCTGGACGCCAGGAAGGCCTGGGCAAGGCTGGCCAAGGGCAGGGGCCTCGCTGGGTTGTGCCTCTGGCCTGTGGTGCCTCCCAGCAGCACCGGCCCTCTCCCTCCGGCAGACCTCCCCGCCTGCCTCCAAAGGCCGTTTGGGAAGCACTCTGGCCGGCTGTTCCCGCAAATCGCGCACACTGCTCTGAAACCCGGGAGAAAAGTGCTTTGGGGTGGTCCTCTCTCCGGGCCCATGGCCCCGAGCCTGGGGACCAGCTCGGGGGTCCACACTCCCAGGCCCAAGGCCCAACTCCATGCACACGTCTGTTCCTGCCCCCTGCCCCTTCAGAGAGCTCGGCTGAGCCAGAGTCTGTCAGGCAGCTCCCTGGCAGCCCCAGCAGCTCCGCCTGGGTGGGAAGAGGCAGAGCCGACCTAGGATCACAGTGGGCCTCTTGCTCTCCCTGCTCCCCTGAGGCAGCTGGGGCAAAGACGGCTTGGGCATCCACCCCGTTGCTCCCCTCTTCCCTCTGCCAGAAGGCTCTGCTCCTGGGACCTGTGGGGCCTCCCAGCAGCACCGGCCCTCTCCCTCCGGCAGACCTCCCCGCCTGCCTCCAAAGGCCGTTTGGGAAGCACTTTGGCCGGCTGTTCCGCAAATCGCGCACACTGCTCTGAAAACCATGGGAGAAAAGTGCTTTTGGTGTGGTCCTCTCTCTGGGCCCATGGCCCCAAGCCTTGGGACCAGCTCGGGGGTCCACACTCCCAGGCCAAGGCCCAACTCCATGCACACGTCTGTTCCTGCCCCCTGCCCCTTCAGAGAGCTCGGCTGAGCCAGAGTCTGTCAGGCAGCTCCCTGGCAGCCCCAGCAGCTCCGCTTGGGTGGGAAGAGGCAGAGCCGACCTAGGATCACAGTGGGCCTCTTGCTCTCCCTGCTCTCCTGAGGCAGCTGGGGCAAAGACGGCTTGGGCATCCACCCCGTTGCTCCCCTCTTCCCTCTGCCAGAAGGCTCTGCCTCCTGGGACGTTGCAGTGTGGAGACAGCCCTGCCAGCACCTTCCACCCCACGTTAGGCCTCAGTGAGGCCTAGGCCCAGGGGGGGAAAGGGCCCCTCCCTAGCGGGGCTGAGTTGGGGTGAGAGGTGACCCGTGCATGTCTGGAACACACTCCTGCAGCCTGCCCTTGTGTGGGCAGTAGCCGCTGGACGCCAGGAAATGCCTCTGCAGGGCTGGCCAGGGCAGGGGCCTCGCTGGCGGTTGGGCCTCTGGCCTGCTGTGGGGGCCTCCCAGGCAGCACCGGCCCTCTCCCTCTGGCAGCCCTCCCCGCCTGCCTCCAAAGGCCGTTTGGGAAGCACTCTGGCCGGCTGTTCCCGCAAATCGCGCACACTGCTCTGAAACCCGGGGAGGTAGGGGGGGAAAGAGAGAGAGGATGGGGAGAGAAAAGAAAAGTGCTTTGGGGTGGTCCTCTCTCCGGGCCCATGGCCCCGAGCCTGGGGACCAGCTGGGTGGTCCACACTCCCAGGCCAAGGCCCAACTCCATGCACACGTCTGTTCCTGCCCCCCTGCCCCTTCAGAGAGCTCGGCTGAGCCAGAGTCTGTCAGGCAGCTCCCTGGCAGCCCCAGCAGCTCCGCCTGGGTGGGAAGAGGCAGAGCCGACCTAGGATCACAGTGGGCCTCTTGCTCTCCCTGCTCCCCTGAGGCAGGTGGGGCAAAGACGGCTTGGGCATCCACCCCGTTGCTCCCCTCTTCCCTCTGCCAGAAGGCTCTGCCTCCTGGGACGTTGCAGTGTGGAGACAGCCCCTGCCAGCACCTTCCCACCCAGTAGGCCTCAGCTGAGGGCTAGGCCCAGGGGAAAAGGCCCTAGCGGGGCTGAGTCGGGGGTAGGTGCCCGTGCATGTCTGGACACACTCCCTGCAGCCTGCCCCTTCGTGGGGCAGTAGCCCTGGACGCCAGGAAGGCCTGGGCAAGGCTGGCCAAGGGCAGGGGCCTCGCTGGGTTGTGCCTCTGGGCCTGTGGGGCCCTTCCCAGCAGCACCGGGCCCTCTACTCCGGCAGACCTTCCCCGGCTACCTCCAAAGGCCGTTTGGGGAAGCACTCTGGCCGGCTGTTCCCGCAAATCGCGCACACTGCTCTGAAACCCGGGAGAAAAGTGCTTTGGGGTGGTCCTCTCTCCGGGCCCATGGCCCCGAGCCTGGGGACCAGCTCGGGGGTCCACACTCCCAGGCCAAGGCCCAACTCCATGCACACGTCTGTTCCTGCCCCCTGCCCCTTCAGATAGCTCGGCTGAGCCAGAGTCTGTCAGGCAGCTCCCTGGCAGCCCCAGCAGCTCCGCCTGGGTGGGAAGAGGCAGAGCCGACCTAGGATCACAGTGGGCCTCTTGCTCTCCCTGCTCCCCTGAGGCAGCTGGGGCAAAGACGGCTTGGGCATCCACCCCGTTGCTCCCCTCTTCCCTCTGCCAGAAGGCTCTGCCTCCTGGGACGTTGCAGTGTGGAGACAGCCCCTGCCAGCACCTTCCCACCCAGTAGGCCTCAGCTGAGGCCTAGGCCAGGGGAAAGAAGGGAAAGGCGAAAGGCCCTAGCGGGGCTGAGTTGGGGTAGGTGCCCGTGCATGTCTGGACACACTCCCTGCAGCCTGCCCCTTCGTGGGGCAGTAGCCCTGGACGCCAGGAAGGCCTGGGCAAGGCTGGCCAAGGGCAGGGGCCTCGCTGGGTTGTGCCTCTGGCCTGTGGGGCCTCCCAGCAGCACCGGCCCTCTCCCTCCGGCAGACCTCCCCGCCTGCCTCCAAAGGCCGTTTGAGAAGCACTCTGGCCGGCTGTTCCCGCAAATCGCGCACACTGCTCTGAAACCCGGGAGAAAAGTGCTTTGGGGTGGTCCTCTCTCCGGGCCCATGGCCCCGAGCCTGGGGACCAGCTCGGGGGTCCACACTCCCAGGCCAAGGCCCAACTCCATGCACACGTCTGTTCCTGCACCCTGCCCCTTCAGAGAGCTCGGCTGAGCCAGAGTCTGTCAGGCAGCTCCCTGGCAGCCCCAGCAGCTCCGCCTGGGTGGGAGACAGAGGCAGAGCCGACCTAGGATCACAGTGGGCCTCTTGCTCTCCCTGCTCCCCTGAGGCAGCTGGGGCAAAGACGGCTTGGGCATCCACCCGTTTTCTTGGCTCCTCCTTCCCTCTGCCAGAAGGCTCTGCCTCCTGGGGGAGACGTTGCACTGTGGAGACTCCCCTGCCCAGCCAGCACCTATTCCCACCCAGTAGGCTCAGTGAGGGACCTAGGCCCAGGGAAAAGGCTCCCGTAGCGGGGACTTGAGTTGGGGTAGATGCCTGTGCATGTCTGGACACATTCCCTGCAACCTGCCCCTTCGTGGGGCAGTAGCCCTGGACGCCAGGAAGGCCGGGGCAAGGCTCGCCAAGGGCAGGGGCCTCGCTGGGTTGTGCCTCTGGCCTGTGGGGCCTCCCAGCAGCACCGGCCCTCTCCCTCCGGCAGACCTCCCCGCCTGCCTCCAAAGGCCGTTTGGGAAGCACTCTGGCCGGCTGTTCCCGCAAATCGCGCACACTGCTCTGAAACCCGGGAGAAAAGTGCTTTGGGGTGGTCCTCTCTCCGGGCCCATGGCCCCGAGCCTGGGGACCAGCTCGGGGGTCCACAATCCCAGGCCAAGGCCCAACTCCATGCACACGTCTGTTCCTGCCCCCTGCCCCTTCAGAGAGCTCGGCTGAGCCAGAGTCTGTCAGGCAGCTCCCTGGCAGCCCCAGCAGCTCCGCCTGGGTGGGAAGAGGCAGAGCCGACCTAGGATCACAGTGGGCCGCTTGCTCTCCCTGCTCCCTTGAGGCAGCTGGGGCAAAGACGGCTTGGGCATCCACCCCGTTGCTCCCCTCTTCCCTCTGCCAGAAGGCTCTGCCTCCTGGGACGTTGCAGTGTGGAGACAGCCCCTGCCAGCACCTTCCCACCCAGTAGGCCTCAGCTGAGGCCTAGGCCCAGGGGAAAGGCCATAGCGGGGCTGAGTTGGGGTAGGTGCCCGTGCATGTCTGGACACACTCCCTGCAGCCTGCCCTTTCGTGGGGCAGTAGCCCTGGACGCCAGGAAGGCCTGGGCAAGGCTGGCCAAGGGCAGGGGCCTCGCTGGGTTGTGCCTCTGGCCTGTGGGGCCTCCCAGCAGCACCGGCCCTCTCCCTCCGGCAGACCTCCCCGACTGCCTCCAAAGGCCGTTTGGGAAGCACTCTGGCCGGCTGTTCCCGCAAATCGCGCACACTGCTCTGAAACCCGGGAGAAAAAAGAGGGAAAAAGAGGAGGAGGGGGGGAGGGAGGAGGAAATAGTGCTTTGGGGTGGTCCTCTCTCCGGGCCCATGGCCCCGAGCCTGGGGACCAGCTCGGGGGTCCACACTCCCAGGCCAAAGCCCAACTCCATGCACACGTCTGTTCCTGCCCCCTGCCCCTTCAGAGAGCTCGGCTGAGCCAGAGTCTGTCAGGCAGCTCCCTGGCAGCCCCAGCTGCTCCGCCTGGGTGGGAAGAGGCAGAGCCGACCTAGGATCACAGTGGGCCTCTTGCTCTCCCTGCTCCCCTGAGGCAGCTGGGGCAAAGACGGCTTGGGCATCCACCCCGTTGCTCCCCTCTTCCCTCTGCCAGAAGGCTCTGCCTCCTGGGACGTTGCAGTGTGGAGACAGCCCCTGCCAGCACCTTCCCACACAGTAGGCCTCAGCTGAGGCCTAGGCCCAGGGGAAAGGCCCTAGCGGGGCTGAGTTGGGGTAGGTTCCCGTGCATGTATGGACACACTACCTGCAGCCTGCCCCTTTGTGGGGGCAGTACAGTAGCCCCTGGACGCAGGAAGGCCTGGGCAAGGATGGCCAAGGGCAGGGCCTCGCTGGGTTGTGCCTCTGGCCTGTGGGGCCTCCCAGCAGCACCGGCCCTCTACCTCCGGCAGACCTCCCCGCCTGCCTCCAAAGGCCGTTTGGGAAGCACTCTGGCCGGCTGTTCCCGCAAATCGCGCACACTGCTCTGAAACCCGGGAGAAAAGTGCTTTGGGGTGGTCCTCTCTCCGGGCCCATGGCCCGGAGCCTGGGGACCAGCTCGGGGGTCCACACTCCCAGGCCAAGGCCCAACTCATGCACACGTCTGTTCCTGCCCCCTGCCCCTTCAGAGAGCTCGGCTGAGCCAGAGTCTGTCAGGCAGCTCCCTGGTAGCCCCAGCAGCTCCGCCTGGGTGGGAAGAGGCAGAGCCGACCTAGGATCACAGTGGGCCTCTTGCTCTCCCTGCTCCCCTGAGGCAGCTGGGGCAAAGACGGCTTGGGCATCCACCCCGTTGCTCCCCTCTTCCCTCTGGGCGCGTGGTCATAGGCTGGGCCAAGGGGCAGGGTGTCCTCGGCTGGGGTTGTTGTGCCTTCTGGTCTGTGAGAGAGAGAGTAAGGGCGTTACCTTCCCACAGGCAAGCCGGCCGCACTCTCCTCCGGCAGACCTTCCCCGCCTGCTCTCCAAAGGGCCGTTTGGGAAGCATTTGGCGGCTGGTTCACGCCGCAAAATCGCGCACACTGCTCTGAAACCGGGTAGAAAAGTGCTTTGGGGCTGGTCCTCTCTCCGGGCCATGGCCCCGGCTCGTGGGGACCAGGTCGGGGCGTCCACCACTTCCCAGGCGCAAGGCCCAACTCCATGCTACACGTGCCTGTTTCCTTGGCCCCGCCCTTAGAGGAGCACTCAGTTTTGAGCCGGAGTCAGTCAGGCAGCTCCCTGGCAGCCCCAGCAGCTCCGCCTGGGTGGGAAGAGGCAGAGCCGACCTAGGATCACAGTGGGCCTCTTGCTCTCCCTGCTCCCCTGAGGCAGCTGGTGGCAAAGACGGCTTGGGCATCAACCCCGTTGCTCCCCTCTTCCCTCTGCCAGAAGGCTCTGCCTCCTGGGACGTTGCAGTGTGGAGACAGCCCCTGCCAGCACCTTCCCACCCAGTAGGCCTCAGCTGAGGCCTAGGCCCAGGGGAAAGGCCCTAGCGGGGCTGAGTTGGGGTAGGTGCCCGTGCATGTCTGGACACACTCCCTGCAGCCTGGCCCTTCGTGGGGCAGTGGCCCTGGACGCCAGGAAGGCCTGGGCAAGGCTGGCCAGGGCAGGGGCCTCCGCTGGGTTGGGCCTCTGTCCTGTGGGCACTTGCAGCATAAAAACCGGCCCCTCTCCCTCCGGCAGTGACCTCCCCGCGTGCGCCAGAAGGCCGTTTGGGAAGCACTCTGGCCGGCTGTTCCGCAAAAATTGCGCGGCACACTGCTTTGGACAAACCGGGGAGGAAAAAGAGCGGAAAAAGAAAGGACGGGGAGGGAAAAGGGAAAAAAAAGGGGGGAAGAGAAAAGTGCTTTGGGGTGGTCCTCTCTCCGGGCCCATGGCCCCGAGCCTGGGGACCAGCTCGGGGGTCCACACTCCCAGGCCAAGGCCCAACTCCATGCATCACGTCTCTTGTTCCTCGCCCCTGCCCCTTCAGAGAGCTCGGCTGAGCCAAGAGGTCTCTCGGCCAGCTCCCTGGCAGCCCCAGCAGCTCCACCTGGGTGGGAAGAGGCAGAGCCGACCTAGGATCACAGTGGGCCTCTTGCTCTCCCTGCTCCCCTGAGGCAGCTGGGGCAAAGACGGCTTGGGCATCCACCCCGTTGCTCCCCTCTTCCCTCTGGCAGAAGGCTCTGCCTCCTGGGACGTTGCAGTGTGGAGACAGCCCCTGCCAGCACCTTCCCATCCAAGTAGGCCTCCAGCTTGAAGGGGCACTAGGCCCAGGGGAGGGGAGAAAGAAAGGCACCTAGCGGGGCTGAGTAGTTGGGGTAGGGTTAACCCGGGTTGGAATGTATAGACACCACTTTCCCTGCAGCCCTGCCCCTTCGTGGGGGGGCAGTAAGTTAGCCCTGGACCGCCAGAGGAAGGGCCTGGGCACAAGGCTGGCCAGGGCAGGGGCCTCCTGGGTTGTGCCTCTGGCCTGTGGGGCCTCCCAGCAGCACCGGCCCTCTCCCTCCGGCAGACCTCCCCGCCTGCCTCCAAAGGCCGTTTGGGAAGCACTCTGGCCGGCTGTTCCCGCAAATCGTGCACACTGCTCTGAAAGCCGGGAGAAAAGTGCTTTGGGGTGGTCCTCTCTCCGGGCCCATGGCCCCGAGCCTGGGGACCAGCTCGGGGGTCCACACTCCCAGGCCAAGGCCCAACTCCATGCACACGTCTGTTCCTGCCCCCTGCCCCTTCAGAGAGCTCGGGTGAGCCAGAGTCTGTCAGGCAGCTCTTGCTCTCCCTGCTCCCCTGAGGCAGCTGGGGCAAAGACGGCTTGGGCATCCACCCCGTTGCTCCCCTCTTCACTCTGCCAGAAGGCTCTGCCTCCTGGGACGTTGCAGTGTGGAGACAGCCCCTGCCAGCACCTTCCCACCCAGTAGGCCTCAGCTGAGGCCTAGGCCCAGGGGAAAGGCCCTAGCGGGGCTGAGTTGGGGTAGGTGCCCGTGCATGTCTGAACACACTCCCTGCAGCCTGCCCCTTCGTGGGGCAGTAGCCCTGGACGCCAGGAAGGCCTGGGCAAGGCTGGCCAAGGGCAGGGGCCTCGCGGATGGAGGAGAGAAAGTGCTTTGGAGGTGCGTCCTCGCTCGGTCCGGTGGCCTCGATGGCCCGCCGAGCCTGGGGCCGCATCAGCTCGGGGGGTCCGGTTGTGGTCCAACCGCCCAGGAGGCCCGCAAGGGCGCCGCAAACTCCGTTATGCACACGTCTGTTCTGCCCCCTGCCGCATTCAGTAAGAAGGGGAGCTTGTCTTTCAGGCTGAGACAGAGGTCTGTTCAGAGCAGCTCTCCCTGGGCCAGCTTCCAGCAGCTCCGCCTGGGTGGGAAAAAGCGAGAAGAGGCAGAGCGACCTAGGATCGCACAGAGGGATCTTGCTCTCCCTGCTCCCCTGAGGGCAGCTGGGGGATCTAGAAGGAAAAGACAAGGCTGGGGCATCCACCCCAGTTTTGGCTATCCCCTCCTTGTCGCATTACTGCACAGAATGTCTGTCCTGCCTTTGCCTAGAGGGACGTTTTTATTGGCGTCGTGGAGAGAATAAGATCCCCTGCCGCAGTCCACCTGTTCCCGCCACGTCCGCAGGTACGCCTGCAGCTTGAGGTCCTAGGCCCAGAAAGAAGGAGGGATTAAGGTGGGGAGGAAGAGGCAGGAAAGGATCCCCCTCAGTGTTTCAGTCTGTATTGAGGTCGGGGGTGTTCATGGGTTTAGGGGTAGGGTTGCCCGTTTGTCAGAAATGTCTGGGGTATCGCACAGAACTCCCCTGCAGGCCTGCCCCTTGTCGAGAGAGTGGGTTGGGGCAAGAGTATGGCGCACTGAACGCGCCAGGGTGAAACGAGAGGTTGGCGCGCCCACCTTAGGGGAAAGAAGGCTTGGTGGCCAGAAGGGAAGGGGGCACTGCGCTGGGTTGAGAGATATAGAATAGATCTGCGCCTGTGAGGGGGGCCTCCAGGCAGCTCCACGGCCGCTCATCTACGCTCTCGTGGGTGCGGACCTTCCTCCCGCGCCTGTCCTCCCCAAAAGGCTCGTTTTGATGATGCACTCTGGCCGGGACTGTGTCCCGCAAATCGCGCACACTAGCTTGGAAAACCGGGGGGAGGAAAAAAAAAGTGACTTTGGGTGGTGGGGCGCCTCTCTCGCGGGGCCATTGGCCCGAGCGCTGGGGAGCGGCCAGCCTCGGGGGTCCTAGCACTGCGCAGGCCAAGGGCCCAACTTCTCCCAGTGCACACGTACTGGGCTCTGTCCTGCCCCCTGGTGCCGCGCTTCACCAGGAAGGTGAGCGGGTCTTTGGCTGGTGAGCAAATGCAGAGTCGTGTCAGGCAGGTCCTCCCGTGGTAGGCTCCAGGGAGCTCCGCTTGCGCTGGGTGGGGTAAGAGGAGGCAGAGCACCGTGACCCTAGGATCACAGTGGGTGGCTCTTGCTTCTTCCCTGCCTGGCCCGCTGAGGGGCCAGCTGGTGGCAAATGTGCGCTCTCAAGAGAGGGCGCCACTCTCTGAGGGTAGGGTACACATGTTCTACTACGCTGCTGAGCTCGGTTGGCTGGGTCCACACTTACTGAGCCAACTACTGTACGTGTCTTCACCCATAGATGGCCTCTCGAGCGCTATATATATCTCTGTGCACATCAAGAGAGGTAGGATTGTCTTTTGTGTAGTCTGACTAGTACAGGGCGCGCGCTGGAAGAGTAGGCTTGTGTGTGAAGGGTGGACCGCAGACTCCAAGAGGGGTACGCGGTGCCTCTATCTAGCACTCACTGAGATGATAACGCAGACGAGCGAGCACCCACCAGAAGGCCTCAGCTGGAAGGCCTAGGGCCCAGGGGGGAAAGGCCCCTAGCGGGGCTGAGTTGGTGGTAGGTGCCCTTGCATGTCTGGACACATCCCTGCAGCCTGCCCCTTCGTGGGGCAAGTAGCCCTGGCGCCAGGGAAGGCCCTAGGGCAAGGCTGTGGACCAAGGGCAGGGGCCCTCGCTGGGGTTTTGTGCCTCTGCCTTCTGGCCTGTGGGGGCTCCAACTGCACCGGCCCTCCTCCTCCGGCCAGACCTCCCGCCTGCCTCTCCAAAGGGCCGTTTGGGGGTTTGGGAAGCCACTCTGCCGGGCTGATCCCGCAAAATTCCGCGCACAACTGCTCTGAAACCCGGTGAGGAGGAAGAAGGGAGAAAAAAAACAAGGTGCTTTTGGGGTGGTCTCTCTCCGGGGGCCCATGGCCCCGAGCTGGCGGACCAGCTCGGGGGTCCCACACTCCCAGGCCAAGGCCCCAACTCCAGCCACGCTGTTCCTGCCCTGCCCTTCAGAGAGGTTCACTTTTGATCCATATTCTATGATTTCATCCCTTTCCTCCCCATGCATCACATCCATTTTTTCATTATCATCATCCTACCCACTTACACACCTTATTACCACAATACAACATCACCCCATATTCCTCTTTTTCACACTACTGTAATCTACTTTGCACGTGTGATCGAGTGACTAGAGTGTCGCATATCGACTCCCGTCGAGGGGTAATAACACCTATGTGACTGACCAGGAATGCTCAGGTCGGTGGCACAGGGACCCACCAAGAGTAGAAACTTCCTGCACTGTGCGTCCGGCACCGTGGCACTGCAGGCTCAAGCTTTTACGCGTGTTGCGCGCCGCATGATGTGTTTGTGGAGACCAGCCCGAGGTCAGTTTCCAGGATGTCTCCGGTCAATCATTCCACTCAGGGTCCTTCCGGTGTGGCGCAAGCGTCACTCAGCCAGGACGGGATTCCATACGAGGACTCTGGGAGGTTGGGTAGGACATAGGGACGGGGTCTCCTCTCTTCTTTTGACCTTTCCCAAATTCTCCTGGTTGGTGGGAGATTGTAAGTTCCGAGTTCTTACAGGACATCCCAGTTGGTAAAGACAATTCATGCAAGTGGTCGACAGCCCCTGCCAGCACCTTCCCACCCAGTTATGGCCTCTGCTGAGGCCTAGGCCCAAGGGAAAAAAAAGCCCTACCTAGCGGGGGCCTGAGTTGGGGTAGGTGCCCGTTGCATGTCTGGACACCATGTCCACGCACGTTATCCTCGTGGGGTGGGGCCTCCCAGCAGAACCGGCCCTCTCCCTCCGGCAGACCTCCCCGCCTGCCTCCAAAGGCCGTTTGGGAAGCACTCTGGCCGGCTGTTCCCGCAAATCGTGCACACTGCTCTGAAACCCGGGAGAAAAGTGCTTTGGGGTGGTCCTCTCTCCGGGCCCATGGCCCCGAGCCTGGGGACCAGCTCGGAGGTCCACACTCCCAGGCCAAGGCCCAACTCCATGCACACGTCTGTTCCTGCCCCCTGCCCCTTCAGAGAGCTCGGTTGAGCCAGAGTCTGTCAGGCAGCTCCCTGGCAGCCCCAGCAGCTCTACCTGGGTGGGAAGAGGCAGAGCCGACCTAGGATCACAGTGGGCCTCTTGCTCTCCCTGCTCCCCTGAGGCAGCTGGGGCAAAGAGGGCTTGGCATCCACCCCGTTGCTCCCCTCTTCCCTCTGCCAGAAGGCTCTGCCTCCTGGGACGTTGCAGTGTGGAGACAGCCCCTGCCAGCACCTTCCCACCCAGTAGGCCTCAGCTGAGGCCTAGGCCCATGGGAAAGGCCCTAGCGGGGCTGAGTTGGGGTAGGTGCCCGTGTATGTCTGGACACACTCCCTGCAGCCTGCCCCTTCGTGGGGCAGTAGCCCTGGACGCCAGGAAGGCCGGGGCAAGGCTGGCCAAGGGCAGGGGCCTCGCTGGGTTGTGCCTCTGGCCTGTGGGGCCTCCCAGCAGAACCGGCCCTCTCCCTCCGGCAGACCTCCCCGCCTGCCTCCAAAGGCCGTTTGGGAAGCACTCTGGCCGGCTGTTCCCGCAAATCGCGCACACTGCTCTGAAACCCGGGAGAAAAGTGCTTTGGGGTGGTCCTCTCTCCGGGCCCATGGCCCCGAGCCTGGGCACCAGCTCGGGGGTCCACACTCCCAGGCCAAGGCCCAACTCCATGCACACGTCTGTTCCTGCCCCCTGCCCCTTCAGAGAGCTCGGCTGAGCCAGAGTCTGTCAGGCAGCTCCCTGGCAGCCCCAGCAGCTCCGCCTGGGTGGGAAGAGGCAGAGCCGACCTGGGATCACAGTGGGCCTCTTGCTCTCCCTGCTCCCCTGAGGCAGCTGGGGCAAAGACGGCTTGGGCATCCACCCCGTTGCTCCCCTCTTCCCTCTCCCAGAAGGCTCTGCCTCCTGGGACGTTGCAGTGTGGAGACAGCCCCTGCCAGCACCTTCCCACCCAGTAGGCCTCAGCTGAGGCCTAGGCCTAAGGGAAAGGCCCTAGCGGGGCTGAGTTGGGGTAGGTGCCCGTGCATGTCTGGACACACTCCCTGCAGCCTGCCCCTTCGTGGGGCAGTAGCCCTGGACGCCAGGAAGGCCGGGGCAAGGCTGGCCAAAAGCAGGGGCCTCGCTGGGTTGTGCCTCTGGCCTGTGGGGCCTCCCAGCAGAACTGCCCTCTCCCTCCGGCAGACCTCCCCGCCTGCCTCCAAAGGCCGTTTGGGAAGCACTCTGGGCCGGCCTTTCCCGCAAATCGCGCACACTGCTCTGAAACCCGGGAGAAAAGTGCTTTGGGGTGGTCCTCTCTCCGGGCCCATGGCCCCGAGCCTGGGCACCAGCTCGGGGGTCCACACTCCCAGGCCAAGGCCCAACTCCATGCACACGTCTGGGGGGGGGGGGGGGGGGGGGGGGGGGGGGGGGGGGGGGGGGGGGGGGGGGGGGGGGGGGGGGGGGGGGGGGCCCCCGCCCCCCCCCGGGATCCCCCGTGCCCCTTTTAGAAGCCTCCTCCGGCGTTCCCGAAAGCCAAGTCAAACCCGGGGAAAAGGCGGGGGGCCCCCCGGGGCCCCGGCCCCCTTTGGGGGGGGGCCGGGGGTCCACACCCCCCCCAAGGCCCCTCCTGCCAGTGCCTACCCCCCCCCCGGGGGCGGCGGGGCCAGGCTTTGGGGTCCCGGGTCCCCGACCCCGGGGGGAAAGGGCGGGCCACCTGGTCACGGGGCCCCTTTGCCCCCTGCCCCGGGCGTGGGGAAAAAACGGCGGGGCCCCCCCCGTTGCTTTTCCCTCTCCGGCCTGCCCCCCTGGGGGCAGTGGGCACCCCTCCAGCCACCCCCACCCAATTTTGGGGGCCCCGGCCCAAAAAAGGGGGGGGGGTTTTTTGGGGCCCGCGGGAAACCCCCGACCCCCCCTTTTGGGGGGAGGGACGCCGGAAGGGGGCCCCCCCCCGGGGGCACCCCCCTGGGGGGGGGCCCACCCCCCGGCCCCTCCCCCGGGCCTCCCCCCCCTCCCCCAAAAGGGCCCTTTGGGGCCTTTTGGCCCCGGCTTTTTAAACCCCCAATTTTAAACCAGAAAAGTTTTTTGGGGGGCCCCCCGGGCCCCGGGGGGCCCGAGGGGGGGCCCCGGGGGGGTCCACCTCCCGCCCCCCCAATCCGAACGCCCCCCCCCCCCCTTCGAGGGGGCCCCTTTTTTGGGCCCCGGGGGCCCCCAGCCCCCCCTTTTGGGGGGGTGGGGGGGGGGGGGGGGAAGCCGGGCCGGAGGGGGGGTTTTCGCCCCCCCTTTTCCCGGGGGAGGGGGGGGGTTGGCCCCCCCCGGCCCCCCCATTTTCCCCGCCGGGGGCCCCTCCGGAACCAAAAAGGTGGGCCCCCCCCCCTTTCCCCCCCATACCCCCCCCCCCGGGGCCCAGGAAAACCCTGGGGCAGGGGGGGGCCCGGGGTTTTGGAAACACCCCGACCCCGGGGCCCCGGGGGGGTATTTCCCGGGGCCCAAGGCCTGGGAAGGGGCCGGGCACCCCCTTTTTCCCTGGCCGGGGGCCTCCCCGAACCCCCCCTTCCCCCCAGACCTCCCCGGCCTAAAAGGGGGGAAGCCAGGGGGCCCCTCCCCAAATTGGCCCTGGTCGAACCCAAAAAACTTGGGGGGTTTTCCCCGGCCCGGCCCCCGGCGGGGGCCACCGGGGACCCCCGGGGCCCTCCTTGCCCCTCGCCCCCCCTTTCCCCCAAAACCGGGCGGGCCAACGGAAGCCCCCGGCGGGGGCCCCCCGCCTGGTTGGGAAACGGGAAAGGGAAAAAGGGGGGTTTCCCTCCCCCCCCTCCCCAGCTGGGAAAAAGCGGTGGCCCCTCGGCCCCCCCCCTCCCCTTGCCCCGGGATTTTGCATGGGAGCAGCCCTCCAATTTCCCACCCAGGCCCTGGGAGGACCGGGGAAACCCCGGGGGGGCATTGGGGGGGCCTCTGCTCCAAACCCCCGGGAGCCCCCGGTGGGGCTCCCTCCCCAAAAGGGCCTGGGCGTTTGGAAGGGCGGGGCCTGGGGGGGTTTTCCCCCGGGCCCTTGGGGCCCCCAGACGGGGGCCCCCCTCCGGGGCCTTGTTCCGGCCCTTTTGGGGAACACCCCCCCCCAAAAGGCCCCGGCCGAAAGGGGGAAAAAGTGCGGGGGGCCTCCCGGGGGGGGCCCCGGCCGGGGCCAGCCGGGGCCACCCCCCGGAAAGGCCAACCCTCCCCCACCTTTTTCCCCCCCCCCTGCCCTTGGGGCTCCAGCAAACCGACACTCCCGGGAGAAGTCCCCCTTGGGGGGGGGGCCATGGCCAGGGGGGCCCCTCCCCCCCCCGGCAGGGGGAAAAACCGGGGCACCACCCCTTTCTCCCCTCCCCCGGACCCCCGGGACTTTGCAGTTGGGGGGCCCCCGCAGCCCCCTTAAAGGCCCCCCTGGGCCTGGCCCCGGGGCCCCCTCGGGGCGTTTGGGGAGGGGGGCCCCCTCCCC
>NW_027224432.1:0-34548 GCF_023699985.2 Odocoileus virginianus | reverse complement strand
CCCAGCGCACCGGCCCCCTCTCCTCCCGCGACCTCCCCGCTGCCCCCCAAAGGCCGTTTGGGAAGTTTGGGCCCCGGTGTTCCCGAAATGGGCCACACTGCTCTGAAACCCGGGAGAAAAGTGCTTTGGGGTGGTCCTTCCCCGGGGCCCCAGGGCCCCCGAGCCTGGGGACCAGCTGGGGGTCCACACTCCCAGGCCGAGGCCCAACTCCATGCACAGGTCTGTTCCGTCCCCCTGCCCCTTCAGAGAGCTCGGCGGCCAGAGTCTTCAGGCAGCCCCCGGGCGCCCCGCAGCTCCCGGGGTGGGAAGGGGCAGAGCCGACCTAGGATCACAGTGGGCCTCTTGCTCTCCTGCCCCCCTGAGGCAGCTGGGGAAAGACGGCTTGGGCATCCCCCCCCGTTGTCCCCTCTTCCCTCTGCCAAAAGGCTCTGCCCCCTGGGACGTTGCAGGTGGAGAAGCCCCTCCCCAGCACCTTCCCACCCAGTGGGCCTCAGCTGGGGCCTAGGCCCGGGGGAAAGGGCCCCCTAGGGGGTGAGTTGGGGTGGGTCCCCGTGCATGTCTGGACCCCCCCCTGCCCCTGCCCTTCGGGGGGCAGTAGCCCTGGGCCGGGAAAGGGCCCGGGGCAAGGCGGGCCCAAAGGGCGGGGGGCCCTCGCTGGTTGTCCCTTGGCTGTGGGGCCTCCCAAGCACGGCCCCTCCCCCCGGCACACCTCCCGCCTGCCCCCAAAGGCCGTTTGGGAAAGCACTCGGGCCCGGCGTTCCCGCAAATCGCGCAAAATGCTCTGAAAACCCGGGGAGGGAAAAGTGCTTTGGGGGTGGTCCTCTCTCGGGCCGGGCCCCCGACCTGGGGCCCAGCCGGGGGTCCACACACGGGCCCAAGGCCCAACCCCATGCACCCCTTGTTCCTGCCCCTCCCCCTTCGAGAGCTGGGCTGAACCAGAGCCTGTAAAGGCAGCTCCCTGGCAGCCCCAGCAGCTCCGCCTGGGTGTGAAGAGTCAGAGCCGACCTAGGATCACAGTAGGCCTCTTACTCTCCCTGCTGCCCTGAGGGAGCTGGGCCAAAGAGGGCTTGGGCATCCACTCCATTGCTCCCCTCTTCCCCTCTGCCAGAAGGCTCTGCCTCCTGGGACGTTGCAGTGTGGAGACAGCCCTGCCAGCACCTTCCCACCCAGTAGGCCTCAGCTGAGGCCTAGGCCCAGGGGAAAGGCCCTAGCGGGGCTGAGTTGGGGTAGGTGCCCGTGCATGTCTGGACACACACCCTGCAGCCTGCCCCTTCGTGGGGCAGTAGCCTCGGACGCCAGGAAGGCCGGGGCAAGGCTGGCCAAGGGCAGGGGCCTCGCTGGGTTGTGCCTCTGGCCTGTGGGGCCTCCAGCAGCACCGGCCCTCTCCCTCCAGCACACCTCCCCGCCTGCCTCCAAAGGCCGTTTGGAAGCACTCTGGCCGGCTGTTCCGCAAATCGCGCACACTGCTCTGAAACCCGGGAGAAAAGTGCTTTGGGGGGGTCCTCTCCCCGGGCCCCAGGGCCCCGAGCTGGGGCCCAGCTCGGGGGCCCACACTCCCAGGCCAAGGCCCAACCCATGCACACGTTTTTCCCTGCCCCCTCCCCCTTCAGGGCTCGGCTGAGCCAGGGGTCTGTCGGGCAGCCCCCGGGCAGCCCCAGCAGCTCCGCCTGGGTGGGAAGAGGCAGAGCCGCCCAGGATAAAGTGGGCCTCTTGCTCTCCCTGCCCCCCCTGAGGAGCTGGGGCAAAGACGGCTTGGGCATACCCGTTGCCCCCCTTTTCCCCTCTGCCAGAAGGCTCTGCCTCCTCGGCGTTGCAGTGTGGAGAAGCCCCTGCCAGCCCCTTTCCCCACCCAGTAGGCCTCAGCTGAGGCCTAGGCCCGGGGGGAAAGGCCGTAGCGGGGCGGGTTTGGGGGTTTGGTCCCCGTGCTGATTGGACGCACTCCTGCAGCCTCCCCCTTGGTGGGGCGTAGCCCTGGACCCAGGAAGGCCCGGGGCAAGGCGGGCCCAAGGGCGGGGCTCGCTGGGTTGTGCCTCTGGCTGGGGGGCCTCCCAGCGCCCCGGCCCTCTCCCCCCGGACACCTCCGCCTGCCAAAAAAGGGGCCGTTTGGGAAGCACTCGGGCCAGGCCCCCGCAAATCGCGCACACTGCTCTAAAACCCATGAGAAAAGTGCTTTGTGGTGGTCCTCACTCCGGGCCAATTGCCCCGAGCCTGGGGACCAGCTCGGGGGCCCCACACCCCCGGGCCCAACCCCAAGTCCATGCACACGTCTGTTCCTGCCCCCTGCCCCTTCAGAGAGCTCGGCTGAGCCAGAGTCTGTCAGGCAGCTCCCGGGCAGCCCCAGCAGCTCCGCCTGGGTGGGAAGAGGCAGAGCCGACCTAGGATCACAGTGGGCCTCTTGCTCTCCCTGCTCCCCTGAGGCAGCTGGGGCAAAGACGGCTTGGGACCCCCCCGTTGCTCCCTTTCCCCTCTCCCAGAAGGCTCGCCTCCGGGGGGACGTTGCAGTGGGGGAGACACCCCCTGCCAGCCCTTCCCCAACCAGTGGGCCTCGTGAGGCCTGGGCCCCAGGGGAAAGGCCCCTAGCGGGGCTGAGTTGGGGTAGGTCCCCGTGCATTTTGGGACACACCCCTGCGTTCCCCCTTGTGGGGAGTAGCCCTGGACGCCGGGGAAGGGCCCGGGGGGCAAGGCTGGCCAAGGGCAGGGGCTTCGCTGATTGTGCCTCTGACGTGGGGCCTTCCGGGCAGCCCCGGCCCTCTCCCCGGCAGACCTCCCCCTCCCCAAAGGCCTTTTTGGGAAGCATCTGGCGGCTGTTCCGAAAATCCGAATGTCTGAAACCCGGGAGAAAAGTGCTTTGGGGTGGTCCTCTCTCCGGGCCCATGGCCCCGAGCCTGGGGACCATCTCGGGGGTCCACACTCCCAGGCCAAGGCCCAACTCCATGCACACGTCTGTTCCTGCTCGTGCCCCTTCGCGACCCGGCTGAGCCAGAGTCTGTCAGGCAGCTCCCTGGCAGCCCCAGCAGCTCCGCCTGGGTGGGAAGAGGCAGAGCCGACCTAGGATCCCAGTGGGCCTCTTGCTCTCCCTGCTCCCCTGAGGCAGCTGGGGCAAAGACGGCTTGGGCATCCACCCCGTTGCTCCCCTCTTCCCTCTGCCAGAAGGCTCTGCCTTGGGACGTTGCAGTGTGGAGCAGCCCCTGCCAGCACCTTCCCCCCCGTGGGCCTCAGCTGGGGGCCTAGGCCCGGGGAAAAAGCCCTAGCGGGGCTGAGTTGGGGTAGGTGCCCGTGCATGTTGGAACAGCCTGCGCCTCCCCCCTTCGTGGGGCGTACCCCGGACCCCAGGAAGGGCCTGGGCAAGGCTGGAAAAGGGCAGGGGCCTCGCTGGGTTGTGCCTCTGGCCTGTGGGGCCTCCCAGCAGCACCGGCCCTCTCCCTCCGGCAGACCTCCCCGCCTGCCTCCAAAGGCCGTTTGGGAAGCACTCTGGCCGGCTGTTCCCGCAAATCGCGCACACTGCTCTGAAACCCGGGAGAAAAATGCTTTGGGGTGGTCCTCTCTCCGGGCCCATGGCCCCGAGCCTGGGGACCATCTCGGGGGTCCACACTCCCAGGCCAAGGCCCAACTCCATGCACACGTCTGTTCCTGCTCGTCCCCCTTCGCGAGTCGGTGAGCCGGTCTGTCAGGCAGCTCCCTGGCAGCCCCAGCAGCTCCGCCTGGGTGGGAAGAGGCAGAGCCGACCTAGGATCACAGTGGGCCTCTTGCTCCCCCCTGCTCCCCGAGGCAGTGGGGCAAAGAGGGCTTGGGATCCCCCCCGTTGCTCCCCTTTCCCTCTGCCAAAAGGGTCTGCCTCCTGGGAGTTGCAGTGGGGGAGACGCCCCTCCCAGCATTCCCACCCAGTAGGCCTAGCTGAGGCCTGGGCCCCAGGGGAAAGGCCAAGCGGGGTGAGGTGGGGTAATGCCCGTGCATGTTGGACGCACTCCCTGCAGCCTGCCCCTTCGTGGGGCAGTAGCCCTGGACGCCAGGAAGGCCGGGGCAAGGCTGGCCAAGGGCAGGGGCCTCGCTGGGTTGTGCCTCTGGCCTGTGGGGCCTCCCAGCAGCACCGGCCCTCTCCCTCCGGCACACCTCCCCGCCTGCCTCCAAAGGCCGTTTGGGAAGCACTCTGGCCGGCTGTTCCCGCAAATCGCGCACACTGCTCTGAAACCCGGGAGAAAAGTGCTTTGGGGTGGTCCTCTCTCCGGGCCCATGGCCCCGAGCCTGGGGACCAGCTCGGGGGTCCACACTCCCAGGCCAAGGCCCAACTCCATGGACACGTCTGTTCCTGCCCCCTGCCCCTTCAGCGAGCTCGGCTGAGCCAGAGTCTGTCAGGCAGCTCCCTGGCAGCCCCAGCAGCTCCGCCTGGGTGGGAAGAGGCAGAGCCGACCTAGGATCACAGTGGGCCTCTTGCTCTCCCTGCTCCCCTGAGGCAGCTGGGGCAAAGACGGCTTGGGGATCCACCCCGTTGCTCCCCTCTTTCCTCTGCCAGAAGGCTCTGCCTCCTGGGACGTTGCAGTGTGGAGACAGCCCCTGCCAGCACCTTCCCACCCAGTAGGCCTCAGCTGAGGCCTAGGCCCAGGGGAAAGGCCCTAGCGGGGCTGAGATGGGGTAGTTGCCCGTGCATGTCTGGACACACTCCCTGCAGCCTGCCCCTTCGTGGGGCAGTAGCCCTGGACGCCAGGAAGGCCGGGGCAAGGCTGGCCATGGGCAGGGGCTCACTGGGTTGTGCCTCTGGCCTGTGGGGCCTCCCAGCAGCACCGGCCCTCTCCCTCCAGCACACCTCCCCGCCTGCCTCCAAAGGCCGTTTGGGAAGCACTCTGGCCGGCTGTTCCCGCAAATCGCGCACACTGCTCTGAAACCCGGGAGAAAAGTGCTTTGGGGTGGTCCTTTTTCCGGGCCCATGGCCCCGAGCCTGGGGACCAGCTCGGGGGTCCACACTCCCAGGCCAAGGCCCAACTCCATGCACACGTCTGTTCCTGCCCCCTGACCCTTCAGAGAGCTCGGCTGAGCCAGAGTCTGTCAGGCAGCTCCCTGGCAGCCCCAGCAGCTCCGCCTGGGTGGGAAGAGGCAGAGCCGACCTAGGATCACAGTGGGCCTCTTGCTCTCCCTGGTCCCCTGAGGCAGCTGGGGCAAAGACGGCTTGGGCATCCACCCCGTTGCTCCCCTCTTCCCTCTGCCAGAAGGCTCTGCCTCCTTGGACGTTGCAGTGTGGAGACAGCCCCTGCCAGCACCTTCCCACCCAGTAGGCCTCAGCTGAGGCCTAGGCCCAGGGGAAAGGCCCTAGCGGGGCTGAGTTGGGGTAGGTGCCCGTGCATGTCTGGACACACACCCTGCAGCCTGCCCTTCGTGGGGCAGTAGCCCTGGACGCCAGGAAGGCCGGGGCAAGGCTGGCCAAGGGCAGGGGCCTCGCTGGGTTGTGCCTCTGGCCTGTGGGGCCTCCCAGCAGCACCGGCCCTCTCCCTCCCGCAGACCTCCCCGCCTGCCTCCAAAGGCCGTTTGGGAAGCACTCTGGCCGGCTGTTCCCGCAAATCGCGCACACTGCTCTGAAACCCGCTCTGCCAGAAGGCTCTCCCTTTCCCTGGGAGGGTTGCAGGGTGGAGACAGCCCCTCCACCCCTTTCCCCACCCAGTGGGCCTCAGCTGAGGCCTGGGCCCCGGGGAAAAAGGCCCTAGGGGTTTTAGTTGGGGTAGGTCCCCGGCATGTCGGGACACACTCCCGGGCACCCTGCCCCCTTCGTGGGGCAGTAGCCCTGGAGGGCCGGGAAAGGGGCCGGGGGAAAAGGCTGGCCAAGGGCGGGGGCCTCCTGGGTTGTCCCTTTCGGGCCCTGTGGGGCCCTTTCCCACAGCCCCCGGCCCTCTCCCCCCGGGCCCAACACCTCCCCCGCCTCCCCAAAGGGGGCCGTTTGGGAACATTTCTGGCCGGCTTTTTCCCCGAAAATTTCGCGCAAAACTGCTCTGAAACCCGGGAAAAAAGTGCTTTGGGGTGGTCCTCACTGCCGGGCCCATGGCCCCGAGCCTGGGGACCACCCGGGGGGGTCCACACTACGGGCCAAACCCAACCCTTCACACCCTGTTTCCGGGCCCCCTCCCCCTTCAAGAGCTCGGCTGAACCAGAGCCGTCGGGCAGCCCCTGGCAGCCCCAGCAGCTCCGTGGGGGGGGAAGAGTCAAGCCGACCTGGGATCAAAAGGTGGGCCTCTTGCTCTCCCTCCCTCCCCTGAGCAGCTGGGGCAAAAAACGGCTTGGGCACCCCACCCCCGTTGCTCCCCTTTTCCCCTCTGCCCAGAAGGCCTGCCTCCGGACGTTGCAGTGGGGAAAACACCCCCTCCCAGCCCCCCTTCCCACCCAGTAGGCCTCACTGGGGCCTGGGCCCCAAAGGGGAAAAGGGCCCTAGGGGGCTGATTTTGGGGGTGGGTTGCCCTTTAAAAATTTTTCGGACACACACCCTGCACCCCCCCCCTTCTTGGGCAGTAGCCCGGGACGCCGGGAAGGGCCCGGGGGAAAGGGCGGCCAAGGGAAAGGGGCCTCGCGGGGGTTGGGCCCTTTGGCCTGTGGGGCCTCCCACACCCCGGCCCTCTCCCCCCCCGCAGACCCCCCCGCCTGCTCCAAAGGCCGTTTGGGAAGCACCCCGGGCCGGGCTTTTCCCGCAAATCGCGCACCCCTGCTCTAAAACCCCTGGGGAAAAAGTGCTTTGGGGGTTTCCCTCTCTCGGGGCCCCTTTGGCCCCGAGCCTGGGGCCCAACTCGGGGGTCCACACTCCCAGGCCAAGACCCAACCTCATGCACAATCTGTTTCCCCCCTCCCCCTTTTCAGAGAGCCGGCTGACCCCATATCTGTCGGGCACTCCCGGGCACCCCAGCACCCCCGCCTGGGGGGAAGAGGCAAAAAGCCGACCTGGGACCCAAAAAGGGGGGCCTTCTTGCTCCCCCCTGCCCCCTGAGGCAGCTGGGGCAAAGCCCGGCTTGGGCATCCCCCCCCCCTTTTCTCCCCATTTCCTCTCCCAAAGAAGGCTCTGCCCCCTGGGACTTTTTGCAGGTGGAGAAAAGCCCCTGCCACCCCTTCCCCTACCCAGAAAGGCCCAGCTGGGCCTGGGCCCGGGGGAAAGGCCCAAAGCGGGGCTGATTTGGGGGGTAGGTGCCCGTGCATGTCTGGACACACTCCCTGCAGCCTGCCCTTGGGGGGGGCAGAAACCCGGACGCCAGGAACCCCAGGGAAAGGTGGCCAAGGGCGGGGGCCTAAACTTTTTTGTGCCTCTGGCCTGTGGGGCCTCCCAGCACACCGGCCCTTTTCCCTCCGGCAGACCTCCCCGCCTGCCCCCAAAGGGCCTTTTGGGGAAAAGCACTGGGGGCCCGGGCTGTTCCCCCCGCAAATCGGCACACTGCTCTAAAACCCCGGGGAGAAAAGTGCTTTGGGGTGGTCCTCTCCCCGGGGCCCAAGGGCCCCGAGCCTGGGACCACCCGGGGTTTCCAAAATCCCGGGGCCAATCCCCAAACTCCTTTTCACACCTCTTTTCCCTGCCCCCCTCCCCCCTTCAGAGAGCTCGGCTGAGCCAGAGTCTGTCAGGCACTCCCTGGAAATTCCCCGGGCAGCTCCGCCTGGGTGGGAAAGGCAGAGCCAACTAAGGATCACTTTGGGGCCTCTTGCTCTCCCTGCCCCCCCCTAAGGCAGCTGGGGCAAAGACGGTTTGGGGCTTCCACCCCGTTGCCCCCCTCTTCCCCCTGCCATAGGTTTTCCCTCCGGGGGACTTTTGCAGTGTGGAACAGCCCCTGCCAGCATTTTTCCCCACCCAGAAATCTCAGCTGGGGCCCCTGGGCCCCGGGGGAAAGGCCCAAGGGGGCTGAGTTGGGGTAGTGCCCGTGAAAGTCGGAAACACCCCCGCAGCCTGCCCCCTTCGTGGGGCAGTACCCCCTGGACCCAGGAAGGCCGGGGAAAGGGCTGGCCAAGGGCGGGGGCCCCTTCGCGGGGTTTTGTCCCTCGGCCCTGGGGGGGCCTCCCAGCAGCACCGGCCCTCTCCCTCCGCAAAACCTCCCCGCCTCCTCCAAAGGCCTTTTGGGAACCCCCCCCCTCTGGCCGGCTTTTCCCCCCCCAAATCGCGCAAAAACTGTCTAAAAACCCGGGGAGAAAATTTGTTTTGGGGGGTGGCCCCTCTCTCCGGGCCCAGGGCCCCGACCCTGGGGACCACTGGGGGGTCCACACCCCCGGGCCCAAAGGGCCCCAAACCCATCCCACACCTCTTTTCCTGCCCCCCGCCCCTTCAGAAGCTGGGCTGAACCAGAGCCTGTCAGGAAGCTCCCTGGCACCCCCGCAGCTCCGCCTGGGGGGGAAATCAAAAAACCCCCCGACCTAGGATCACAGTGGGCCTCTTGCTCCCCTGCCCCCCTGAGGAACTGGGGCAAAGGGGTTTTGGGGAAACCACCCCGGGGTTCCCCCTCTTCCCTCTGCCAAAAGGGCCCTTTTCCCTCCGGGGCCCTTGAAAGTGTGGAGACAGCCCCCTGCCAGCACCTTCCCACCCAGTGGGCCCCTTCAGCTGGGGGCCTGGGCCCCCGGGGGAAAAGGGGCCCTAGCGGGGCGATTGGGGTGGGGTTGCCCGTGCATGCTGGACAAACCCCCGCACCGCCCCTTCGGGGGCAGTAAGCCCTGGACGCCGGGAAGGCCGGGGCAAGGCTGGCCAAGGGCAGGGGGGGCCTCGCGGGGTTGTGCCTCGGCCTCGGGGGCCACCCAGCACCCCGGCCCTCTCCCCCCCGCGGGACCCCCCGCCTCCTCCAAAGGCCTTTGGGAAGCACTCGGGCCCGGGCTTTTCCCCAAGCAAATCCCCGCACACTGCCCTAAAACCCCGGGGAGAAAATGCTTTGGGGTGGTCCTCTCTCCGGGCCCATGGCCCCGAGCCTGGGGACCAGTTTCGGGGGTCCCCCACTCCCCAGCCAAGGCCCAACTCCATCCCACACTCTGTTCCGGGCCCCCTTTCCCCTTTTCCCCAGAGGGGCTCGGCGGGCCAGGCCCTGTCAGGCATTTTCCCTGGAAGCCCCAGCAGCTCCGCCGGGGTGGGAAGGGGCGGGCCAACAAAGGATCACAGGGGGCCTCTTGCTCCCCCTGCTCCCCTGAGGCAGCGGGGCAAAGACGGTTTTGGGAAACCACCCCGTTGCTCCCCTTTTCCCCCTCTGCCAAAAGGGCCCTCCCTCCTGGGACATTGCAGGGGTGGAGACAGCCCCTGCCAGCATTTTCCCCAAACCCGTAGGCCTCAGCTGAGGCCTAGGGCCAGGGGAAGGGCCCTAGCGGGGCTGAGGGGGGGTTTGGTGCCCGTGAAATTCTGGACACACTCCCTGCACCTGCCCCTTCGGGGGGGCAATAGCCCTGGAGGGCCGGGAAGGGCCCGGGGGGAAAGGCGGGGCCAAGGGCGGGGGCCCTCGTGGGTTTGCCTCGGGCCTGTGGGGCCCCCCCGCAGCACCGGCCCTCCCCCCCCGGGCGGGACCTCCCCCCTGCCTCCCAAAGGCCTTTTTGGGAACACTGGGCCCCGGCTGTTCCCGCAAATCGCGCAAAACTGCCCCCCAAAACCCGGGGGAGAAAAGTGTTTTGGGGGGGGTCCCTCCCCGGGGCCCAAATGGCACCGAGCCGGGGGACCACTCGGGGGTCCACACCCCCGGGCCAATCCCCCAACCCAAATTCACACCTCTTTTTCCTCCCCCTGCCCCTTAAAGGGGAGCACGGCTAAAGCCAGAGCCCTTCCCGGCGGGCCCCTTGGCACCCCCCCACCCCCACCCTCGCCTGGGGGGAAAGAGGCAGACCGACCTAGGATCACAGTGGGCCTTTTGCTCCCCTGCCCCCCTGGGGTGCAGCGGGGGCAAAGACGGTTTGGGGGCATCCAACCCCGTTTTTTTCCCCCCACTTTCCTCTGCCAGAAGGCTCTGCCTCCGGGGAAACTTTGGGCAGTGTGGGGGACAGCCCCTCCAGAACCTTCCACCCAGTGGGGCCTCAGCTGAGGCCTGGGCCCGGGGGAAAGGCCCTAGCGGCCCTGAGTTGGGGTAGGTCCCCCGTGCATTCTGGACACACCCCTGCGCCTGCCCCTTGGGGGGGGGCAGTAACCCTGGACCCAGGAAGCCCAGGGAAAGGGGTTGGCCAAGGGCAGGGGCCTCACTGGGTTGTGCCTCTGGCCTGTGGGGCCTCCCAGCAGCACCGGCCCTCTCCCTCCGGCAGACCTCCCCGCCTGCCTCCAAAGGCCTTTTGGGAAGCACTCTGGCCGGCTGTTCCCGCAAATCGCGCACACTGCTCTAAAACCCCGGGGAGAAAAGTGTTTTTGGGGGGGGGGGGTCCTCTCCCCGGGGCCCCAGGCCCCCCGACCCGGGGGAAACCCAGCTCGGGGGTCCCCCATTTCCCGGGGCCAATGCCCAACTCCTTTTCACACCTTTTTTCCCTTTGCCCCCTGCCCCTTCAGAGAGCTCGGCTGAGCCAAGTCGGGTCGGGCCGCCCCCCTTTGGCACCCCCAGCAGGCTACGCCGGGGTGGAAAGAGGCAGACCCCACCTGGGATCACAGTGGGCCTCTTGCTCCCCCGCCCCCCCTGAGGAAATGGGGCAAAGAGGCTTGGGCATCCACCACATTGTTTCCCCTTTTCCCTCTGCCAAAAGGCTCGGGGCCTCCTTGGACTTTGCATTTGGGGAGACACCCCGGGTCACACCTTCCCAAACCCAAAGTGGGCCTAGCTGGGGCCTGGGCCCGGGGGAAAGGCCCAAGCGGGGCTGATTTGGGGGTTAGGTGCCCGTGCATGCCCCCTGGACCCCACACCCTCAGCCTCCCCCTTTTCGGGGGGCAGTAGCCCTGGACCCCAAGGAAAGGCCCGGGGGCAAGGCGGGCCAAGGGCAGGGGCCTCGCGGGGGTTTGGTGCCTCGGCCTGTGGGGCCTCCCGGGCAGCACCGGGCCCCTCCCCCCTCCCCAGACCTCCCCGCCTGCCCCCCAAAAGGGCCCCGTTGGGGAAGAAACTCTGGCCGGCTTTTTCCCCAAATCCGCACACTGCCTAAAACCCCCCGGGAGAAAAGGTTTTGGGGGTGGTCCTCTCTCCGGGCCCAGGGCCCCGAGCCGGGGGACCAGCTGGGGGGCCCCACACTCCCGGGCCCAAGGGCCCAACTCCATGCACACGTCGTTTCCCCCCCCTTTCCCCTTCGGGGAGAGCCCCCGGCGGGAGCCAGATCTGTCACAGCCCCCTTTGAAACCCCACGGGGCCCCGGCCGGGGGGGGAAGAGGCAACCCCGACCTGGGGTTTCACAGTGGGCCTTTTTTGCCCCTCCCTGCTCCCCTGAGGCAGCTGGGGCAAAAGGGGCTTGGGCATCCCCCCATTTTGCTCCCCTCTTCCCTCTGCCGGGAAGGGGCTCTGCCCCCTTTGGGACGTTGCAGTGTGGAGACAGCCCCTCCCAAACCCCTTCCCACCCAGTAGGCCCAAGCTGAGGCCTGGGCCCCCGGGGGAAAAAGGCCCCTTACGGTTGAGTTGGGGTAGGTGCCCGCAGTTCTGGACACACTCCCTGCAGCCTGCCCCTTCGTGGGGCAGTAGCCCTGGACGCCAGGAAGGCCGGGGCAAGGCTGGCCAAGGGCAGGGGCCTCGCTGGGTTGTGCCTCTGGCCGGTGGGGCCTCCCAGCAGCACCGGCCCTCTCCCTCCGGCAGACCTCCCCGCCTGCCTCCAAAGGCCGTTTGGGAAGCACTCTGGCCGGCTGTTCCCGCAAATAAGGGTCCCCTCCTGGGACGTTGCAGTGGGGGGGGGGGAGAAAACCCCCTCCCAGCACCTTCCCACCCAGTAGGCCTCGCTGACCCCTGGGGCCCGGGGGAAAGGGCCCTAGCGGGGTTGATTGGGGAAGGTCCCCCCATGTCGGAAACACACTCCCTGCAGCCTCCCCCCTTCGGGGGCAGAACCCCCTGGACGCCGGGAAAGGCCGGGGAAAGGCCCGGGGCCAAGGGCAGGGGCCTCCCCGGGGTTGTGCCTCGGGCCCCTGGGGGGCCCCTCCCAGCGGGCCCCGGGCCCTCCCCCTCCGGCAGACCTCCCCCCCTGTTTTTCCCAAGGCCTTTTGGGGAAGCACTCTTCCCGGGGCTTTTTCCCGCAAATCGCGCACACGCTCTAAAACCCCGGGAAAAAAAGGCTTTGGGGGGGGTCCTCTCCCCGGGGCCCAGGGCCCCGAGCCTGGGGACCGCTCGGGGGTCCACACCCCCCGGGCCAAAGGGCCCCAAACTCCATGCACACGTCTTTTCCCTTTTCCCCCCCCTCCCCTTTCCCACGAGCTCCTGAGCCAGAGCCCTGTCAGGCAGCCCCCCGGACCCCAGAAAGCTCCCCGGGGGGGAAAAGAGGCAGAGCCCCCTTTGGATCACAGGGGGCCTCTTGCTCCCCCTGCCCCCCTGAGGCAGCTGGGGCAAAGACGGTTTTTGGGCATCCACCCCGTGTTTCCCCTCTTCCCTCTGCAAGAAGGCTCTGCCTCCTGGGACTTTGCAGTGTGGAGACACCCCTGCCAGCACCTTCCCACCCAGTAGGCCTCAGCTGGGGCCGGGCCCGGGGAAAGGCCGTAGGGTGCTGATTGGGGGTTTGGTGCCCGTGCATGTCTGGACCCACCCCCTCCCACCTGCCCCTTCGTGGGGCAGTAGCCCTGGACGCCAGAAGGCCGGGGAAAAGGGCGGGCCCAAAGGGCGGGGGCCCCTCGCGGGGTTTGCCTCTGGCCTGGGGGCCTCCCAGCAGCCCCGTCTGTTCCTGCCCCCTGCCCCTTCAGAGAGCTCGGCTGAGCCAGAGTCTGTCAGGCAGCTCCCTGGCAGTCCCAGCAGCTCCGCCTGGGTGGGAAGAGGCAGAGCCGACCTAGGATGACAGTGGGCCTCTTGCTCTCCCTGCTCCCCTGAGGCAGCTGGGGCAAAGACGGCTTGGGCATCCACCCCGTTGCTCCCGTCTTCCCTCTGCCAGAAGCCTCTGCCTCCTGGGAGGTTGCAGTGTGGAGCCAGCCCCTGCCAGCACCTTCCCACCCTGTAGGCCTCAGCTGAAGTCTAGGCCCAGGGGAAAGGCCCTAGCGGGGCTGAGTTGGGGTAGGTGCCCTTGCATTCTGGACACACTCCCTGCACCCTGCCCCTTCGGGGGGCAAGTAGTCCTGGACGCCAGGAAGGCCGGGGCAAGGTGGCCAAGGGCAGGGGCTCGCTGGGTTGTGCCTCGGGCCCTGTTGGGCCCCCCAGCAGCACCGGCCCTCCCCCTCTGGCAACCCTCTCCGCCTGCCTCCAAAAAGGCCGTTTGGGAAGCACTCTGGACGGCTGTTCCCGCAAATCGCGCACACGCTCTAAAAACCCGGGAGAAAAGTGCTTTGGGGTGGTCCTTTTTCCGGGCCCATGCCCCGAGCCTGGGGACCAGCTCGGGGTCCACACTTCCCAGGCCAAGGCCCAACTCCATGCACATGTCTCTTCCTGGCCGCTGCCCCTTCAGAGAGCTCGGCTGACCCAGAGTCTGTCAGGCAGCTTCCTGGCAGCCCCAGCAGCTCCGCCTGGGTGGGACGAGGCAGAGCCGACCTCGGACACAGGGGGCCTCTTGCCTCCCTGTTCCTCTGAGGCCGCTGGGGCAAAGACGGCTTGGGCGTCCACCCCGTTGCTCCCCCTTCCCTCTGCCAGAAGGCTCTGCCTCCTGGGACGTTGCAGTGTGGAGACAGCCCCTGCCAGCACCTTCCCACCCAGTAGGCCTCAGCTGAGGCCTACGCCCAGGGGAAAGGCCCTAGCGGGGCTGAGTTGGGTAGGTGCCCGTGCATGTCTGGACACACTCCCTGCAGCCTGCCCCTTCGTGGGGAAGTAGCCCTGGACGCCAGGAAGGCCTGGGCAAGGCTGGCCAAGGGCAGGGGCCTCGCTGGTTGTGCCTCTGGCCTGTGGGCCTCCCAGCAGAACCGGCCCTCTCCCTCCGGCACACCTCCCCGCCTGCCTCCAAAGGCCGTTTGGGATGCACTCTGGCGGGCTGTTCCCGCAAATCGCGCACACTGCTCTGAAAACCCGGGAAAAAAGTGCTTTGGGGTGGTCCTCTCTCCGGGCCCATGGCCCCGAGCCTGGGGACCAGCTCGGGGGTCCACACTCCCAGGCCAAGGCCCAACTCCATGCACACGTCTGTTCCTGCCCCCTGCCCCTTCAGAGAGCTCGGCTGAGCCAGAGTCTGTCAGGCAGATCCCTGGCAGCCCCAGCAGCTCCGCCTGGGTGGGAAGAGGCAGAGCCGACCTAGGATCACAGTGGGCCTCTTGCTCTCCCTGCTCCCCTGAGGCAGCTGGGGCAAAGACGGCTTGGGCATCCACCCCGTTGCTCCCCTCTTCCCTCTGCCAGAAGGCTCTGCCTCCTGGGACGTTGCAGTGTGGAGACAGCCCCTGCCAGCACCTTCCCACCCAGTAGGCCTCAGCTGAGGCCTAGGCCCAGGGACAAGGCCCTAGCGGGTGGCTGAGTTGGGGGGGGAGACGGTAGGTGCCCGTGCATGTCTGGACACACTCCCTGCAGCCTGCCCCTTCGAGGGGGCAGTAGCCCTGGACGCCGGCAGGCCGGGGCAGGCTTGGCCAATGGGCAGGCGGCCTCGTGGGTTGTGCTCTGGCCTGTGGGGCCTCCAGAGCAGCAACCGGCCCTCTCCCTCCGGCAGACTCCCGCCTGCCTCCAAAGAAAAAAAAAAAAAAAAAACCCCCCCCCCCCCCAGCCGTTTGGGAAGCACTCTGGCCGGCTGTTCCCGCAAATCGCGCACACTGCTCTGAAACCCGGGAGAAAAGTGCTTTGGGGTGGTCCTCTCTCCGGGCCCATGGCCCTGAGCCTGGGGACAAGCTCGGGGTCCCACACTCCCAGGCAAGGCCCAACTCAATGCACACGTCCCTGTTCCTGCCCCTGGCCACTTCAGAGAGCTCGGCTGAGCCAGAGTCTGTCAGGCAACTCCCTGGCCAGCCCCAGCAGCCTCCGCGCTGGGTGGGAAGAGGCAGAGCCGACCTAGATACGTGGGCCTCTTGTCCCCTGCTCCCCTGAGGCAGCTGGGGCAAAGACGGCTTGGGCATCCACCCCGTTGCTCCCCTCTTCCCTCTGCCAGAAGGCTCTGCCTCCTGGGACGTTGCAGTGTGGAGACAGCCCCTGCCAGCACCTTCCCACCCAGTAGGCCTCAGCTGAGGCCTAGGCCCAGGGGAAAGGCCCTAGCGGCGCTGAGTTGGGGTAGGTGCCCGTGCATGTCTGGACACACTCCCTGCAGCCTGCCCCTTCGTGGGGCAGTAGCCCTGGACGCCAGGAAGGCCTGGGCAAGGCTGGCCAAGGGCAGGGGCTTCGCTGGGTTGTGCCTCTGGCCTGTGGGGCCTCCCAGCAGCACCGGCCCTCTCACTCCGGCAGACCTCCCCGCCTGCCTCCAAAGGCCGTTTGGGAAGCACTCTGGCCGGCTGTTCCCGCAAATCGCGCACACTGCTCTGAAACCCGGGAGAAAAGTGCGTTGGGGTGGTCCTCTCTCCGGGCCCATGGCCCCGAGCCTGGGGACCAGCGGGGGTCACACTCCCAGGCCAAGGCCCAACTCCATGCACACGTCTGTTCCTGCCCCCTGCCCCTTCAGAGAGCTCGGCTGAGCCAGAGTCTGTCAGGCAGCTCCCTGGCAGCCCCAGCAGCTCCGCCTGGGTGGGAAGAGGCAGAGCCGACCTAGGATCACAGTGGGCCTCTTGCTCTCCCTGCTCCCCTGAGGCAGCTGGGGCAAAGACGGCTTGGGCATCCACCCCGTTGCTCCCCTCTTCCCTCTGCCAGAAGGCTCTGCCTCCTGGGACGTTGCAGTGTGGAGACAGCCCCTGCCAGCACCTTCCCACCCAGTAGGCCTCAGCTGAGGCCTAGGCCCAGGGGAAAGGCCCTAGCGGGGCTGAGTTGGGGTAGGTGCCCGTGCATGTCTGGACACACTCCCTGCAGCCTGCCCCTTCGTGGGGCAGTAGCCCTGGACGCCAGGAAGGCCTGGGCAAGGCTGGCCAAGGGCAGGGGCCTCGCTGGGTTGTGCCTCTGGCCTGTGGGGCCTCCCAGCAGCACCGGCCCTCTCCCTCCGGCAGACCTCCCCGCCTGCCTCCAAAGGCCGTTTGGGAAGCACTCTGGCCGGCTGTTCCCGCAAATCGCGCACACTGCTCTGAAACCCGGGAGAAAAGTGCTTTGGGGTGGTCCTCTCTCCGGGCCCATGGCCCCGAGCCTGGGGACCAGCTCGGGGGTCCACACTCCAGGCCAAGGCCAAACTCCATGCACACGTCTGTTCCTGCCCCCTGCCCCAGCTGAGGCCTAGGCCCAGGGGAAAGGCCCTAGCGGGGCTGAGTTGGGGTAGGTGCCCGTGCATGTCTGGACACACTCCCTGCAGCCTGCCCCTTCGTGGGGCAGTAGCCCTGGACGCCAGGAAGGCCGGGGCAAGGCTGGCCAAGGGCAGGGGCCTCGCTGGGTTGTGCCTCTGGCCTGTGGGGCCTCCCAGCAGCACCGGCCCTCTCCCTCCGGCAGACCTCCCCGCCTGCCTCCAAAGGCCGTTTGGGAAGCACTCTGGCCGGCTGTTCCCGCAAATCGCGCACACTGCTCTGAAACCCGGGAGAAAAGTGCTTTGGGGTGGTCCTCTCTCCGGGCCCATGGCCCCGAGCCTGGGGACCAGCTCGGGGGTCCACACTCCCAGGCCAAGGCCCAACTCCATGCACACGTCTGTTCCTGCCCCCTGCCCCTTCAGAGAGCTCGGCTGAGCCAGAGTCTGTCAGGCAGCTCCCTGGCAGCCCCAGCAGCTCCGCCTGGGTAGGGAAGAGGCAGAGCCGACCTAGGATCACAGTGGGCCTCTTGCTCTCCCTGCTCCCCTGAGGCAGCTGGGGCAAAGACGGCTTGGGCATCCACCCCGTTGCTCCCCTCTTCCCTCTGCCAGAAGGCTCTGCCTCCTGGGACGTTGCAGTGTGGAGACAGCCCCTGCCAGCACCTTCCCACCCAGTAGGCCTCAGCTGAGGCCTAGGCCCAGGGGAAAGGCCCTAGCGGGGCTGAGTTGGGGTAGGTGCCCGTGCATGTCTGGACACACTCCCTGCAGCCTGCCCCTTCGTGGGGCAGTAGCCCTGGACGCCAGGAAGGCCTGGGCAAGGCTGGCCAAGGGCAGGGGCCTCGCTGGGTTGTGCCTCTGGCCTGTGGGGCCTCCAGCAGCACCGGCCCTCTCCCTCCGGCAGACCTCCCCGCCTGCCTCCAAAGGCCGTTTGGGAAGCACTCTGGCCGGCTGTTCCCGCAAATCGCGCACACTGCTCTGAAACCCGGGAGAACAAGTGCTTTGGGGTGGTCCTCTCTCCGGGCCCATGGCCCCGAGCCTGGGGACCAGCTCGGGGGTCCACACTCCCAGGCCAAGGCCCAACTCCATGCACACGTCTGTTCCTGCCCCCTGCCCCTTCAGAGAGCTCGGCTGAGCCAGAGTCTGTCAGGCAGCTCCCTGGCAGCCCCAGCAGCTCCGCCTGGGTGGGAAGAGGCAGAGCCGACCTAGGATCACAGTGGGCCTCTTGCTCTCCCTGCTCCCCTGAGGCAGCTGGGGCAAAGACGGCTTGGGCATCCACCCCGTTGCTCCCCTCTTCCCTCTGCCAGAAGGCTCTGCCTCCTGGGACGTTGCAGTGTGGAGACAGCCCCTGCCAGCACCTTCCCACCCAGTAGGCCTCAGCTGAGGCCTAGGCCCAGGGGAAAGGCCCTAGCGGGGCTGAGTTGGGGTAGGTGCCCGTGCATGTCTGGACACACTCCCTGCAGCCTGCCCCTTCGTGGGGCAGTAGCCCTGGACGACCAGGAAGGCCTGGGCAAGGCTGGCCAAGGGCAGGGGCCTCGCTGGGTTGTGCCTCTGGCCTGTGGGGCCTCCCAGCAGCACCGGCCCTCTCCCTCCGGCAGACCTCCCCGCCTGCCTCCAAAGGCCGTTTGGGAAGCACTCTGGCCGGCTGTTCCCGCAAATCGCGCACACTGCTCTGAAACCCGGGAGAAAAGTGCTTTGGGGTGGTCCTCTCTCCGGGCCCATGGCCCCGAGCCTGGGGACCAGCTCGGGGGTCCACACTCCCAGGCCAAGGCCCAACTCCATGCACACGTCTGTTCCTGCCCCCTGCCCCTTCAGAGAGCTCGGCTGAGCCAGAGTCTGTCAGGCAGCTCCCTGGCAGCCCCAGCAGCTCCGCCTGGGTGGGAAGAGGCAGAGCCGACCTAGGATCACAGTGGGCCTCTTGCTCTCCCTGCTCCCCTGAGGCAGCTGGGGCAAAGACGGCTTGGGCATCCACCCCGTTGCTCCCCTCTTCCCTCTGCCAGAAGGCTCTGCCTCCTGGGACGTTGCAGTGTGGAGACAGCCCCTGCCAGCACCTTCCCACCCAGTAGGCCTCAGCTGAGGCCTAGGCCCAGGGGAAAGGCCCTAGCGGGGCTGAGTTGGGGTAGGTGCCCGTGCATGTCTGGACACACTCCCTGCAGCCTGCCCCTTCGTGGGGCAGTAGCCCTGGACGCCAGGAAGGCCTGGGCAAGGCTGGCCAAGGGCAGGGGCCCTCGCTGGGTTGTGCCTCTGGCCTGTGGGGCCTCCCAGCAGCACCGGCCCTCTCCCTCCGGCAGACCTCCCCGCCTGCCTCCAAAGGCCGTTTGGGAAGCACTCTGGCCGGCTGTTCCCGCAAATCGCGCACACTGCTCTGAAACCCGGGGAGAAAAGTGCTTTGGGGTGGTCCTCTCTCCGGGCCCATGGCCCCGAGCCTGGGGACCAGCTCGGGGGTCCACACTCCCAGGCCAAGGCCCAACTCCATGCACACGTCTGTTCCTGCCCCCTGCCCCTTCAGAGAGCTCGGCTGAGCCAGAGTCTGTCAGGCAGCTCCCTGGCAGCCCCAGCAGCTCCGCCTGGGTGGGAAGAGGCAGAGCCGACCTAGGATCACAGTGGGCCTCTTGCTCTCCCTGCTCCCCTGAGGCAGCTGGGGCAAAGACGGCTTGGGCATCCACCCCGTTGCTCCCCTCTTCCCTCTGCCAGAAGGCTCTGCCTCCTGGGACGTTGCAGTGTGGAGACAGCCCCTGCCAGCACCTTCCCACCCAGTAGGCCTCAGCTGAGGCCTAGGCCCAGGGGAAAGGCCCTAGCGGGGCTGAGTTGGGGTAGGTGCCCGTGCATGTCTGGACACACTCCCTGCAGCCTGCCCCTTCGTGGGGCAGTAGCCCTGGACGCCAGGAAGGCCTGGGCAAGGCTGGCCAAGGGCAGGGGCCTCGCTGGGTTGTGCCTCTGGCCTGTGGGGCCTCCCAGCAGCACCGGCCCTCTCCCTCCGGCAGACCTCCCCGCCTGCCTCCAAAGGCCGTTTGGGAAGCACTCTGGCCGGCTGTTCCCGCAAATCGCGCACACTGCTCTGAAACCCGGGGAGAAAAGTGCTTTGGGGTGGTCCTCTCTCCGGGCCCATGGCCCCGAGCCTGGGGACCAGCTCGGGGGTCCACACTCCCAGGCCAAGGCCCAACTCCATGCACACGTCTGTTCCTGCCCCCTGCCCCTTCAGAGAGCTCGGCTGAGCCAGAGTCTGTCAGGCAGCTCCCTGGCAGCCCCAGCAGCTCCGCCTGGGTGGGAAGAGGCAGAGCCGACCTAGGATCACAGTGGGCCTCTTGCTCTCCCTGCTCCCCTGAGGCAGCTGGGGCAAAGACGGCTTGGGCATCCACCCCGTTGCTCCCCTCTTCCCTCTGCCAGAAGGCTCTGCCTCCTGGGACGTTGCAGTGTGGAGACAGCCCCTGCCAGCACCTTCCCACCCAGTAGGCCTCAGCTGAGGCCTAGGCCCAGGGGAAAGGCCCTAGCGGGGCTGAGTTGGGGTAGGTGCCCGTGCATGTCTGGACACACTCCCTGCAGCCTGCCCCTTCGTGGGGCAGTAGCCCTGGACGCCAGGAAGGCCTGGGCAAGGCTGGCCAAGGGCAGGGGCCTCGCTGGGTTGTGCCTCTGGCCTGTGGGGCCTCCCAGCAGCACCGGCCCTCTCCCTCCGGCAGACCTCCCCGCCTGCCTCCAAAGGCCGTTTGGGAAGCACTCTGGCCGGCTGTTCCCGCAAATCGCGCACACTGCTCTGAAACCCGGGAGAAAAGTGCTTTGGGGTGGTCCTCTCTCCGGGCCCATGGCCCCGAGCCTGGGGACCAGCTCGGGGGTCCACACTCCCAGGCCAAGGCCCAACTCCATGCACACGTCTGTTCCTGCCCCCTGCCCCTTCAGAGAGCTCGGCTGAGCCAGAGTCTGTCAGGCAGCTCCCTGGCAGCCCCAGCAGCTCCGCCTGGGTGGGAAGAGGCAGAGCCGACCTAGGATCACAGTGGGCCTCTTGCTCTCCCTGCTCCCCTGAGGCAGCTGGGGCAAAGACGGCTTGGGCATCCACCCCGTTGCTCCCCTCTTCCCTCTGCCAGAAGGCTCTGCCTCCTGGGACGTTGCAGTGTGGAGACAGCCCCTGCCAGCACCTTCCCACCCAGTAGGCCTCAGCTGAGGCCTAGGCCCAGGGGAAAGGCCCTAGCGGGGCTGAGGTGGGGTAGGTGCCCGTGCATGTCTGGACACACTCCCTGCAGCCTGCCCCTTCGTGGGGCAGTAGCCCTGGACGCCAGGAAGGCCTGGGCAAGGCTGGCCAAGGGCAGGGGCCTCGCTGGGTTGTGCCTCTGGCCTGTGGGGCCTCCCAGCAGCACCGGCCCTCTCCCTCCGGCAGACCTCCCCGCCTGCCTCCAAAGGCCGTTTGGAAGCACTCTGGCCGGCTGTTCCCGCAAATCGCGCACACTGCTCTGAAACCCGGGAGAAAAGTGCTTTGGGGTGATCCTCTCTCCGGGCCCATGTCCCCCTGCTCCCCTGAGGCAGCTGGGGCAAAGACGGCTTGGGTATCCACCCCGTTGCTCCCCTCTTTCCTCTGCCAGAAGGCTCTGCCTCCTGGGACGTTGCAGTGTGGAGACAGCCCCTGCCAGCACCTTCCCACCCAGTAGGCCTCAGCTGAGGCCTAGGCCCAGGGGAAAGGCCCTAGCGGGGCTGAGTTGCGGTAGGTGCCCGTGCATGTCTGGACACATTCCTGCAGCCTGCCCCGTCGTGGGAGAGTAGCCATGGACGCCGGGGAAGGGCCCGGGGGAAAGGCTGGCCAAGGGCAGGGGCCTCGGGGGTTGTGCCCCCCTGGCCTGGGGGGCCCCCCGCAGGCCCGGCCTCCCCCTCCCCAGACCTCCCCGCCTCCCCCCCCAAAAGGCCTTTTGGGGAAAAAGAAACTCGGCGGGGTTTGTTCCTGCAAATCGCGCACACTGCTCTGAAACCGGGAAGGAAAAGTGTTTTGGGGGGTGGTCCTCTCCCCGGGGGGCCCCAGGGCCCCGAGCCTGGGGACACCCGGGGGGGTCCACACCCCCGGGCCCAAAGGCCCAAAACTCCATGCACAGCCCCTGTTCTCCCCCCTGCCCCTTCAGGAGCTGGGGCTGAGCCAGGTCTGTCAGGAAAGTCCCGGGCGCCCCACCCAGCTCCCCCTTTGGGGGGGGAAGGGGCGGGACCCGACCTGGATAAACATTTGGGGGCCTCTTGCTCCCCCCTGCTCCCCTAAAGGCAGTGGGGCAAAAAGGTTTGGGCCCATCCACCCGGGTTAAACTCCCTCTTCCCTCTGCCAAAAGGCTCTCCCTCCGGGGGACGTTGCAGTGTGGAGACACCCCTGCCACCCACCTTAAAAACCCAGTAGGCCTCAGCTGAGGCTGGGCCCCGGGGGGAAAAGGCCCCTAGGGGGGGCTGGGGTTGGGGGTTAGGTCCCCGTGCATGTCTGGACAACCCCCTGCAGCCTGCCCCTTGTGGGGGCATTTAGCCCTGGACCCCCGGGGAAGGGCCCGGGGGAAAGGGTTTGGCCAAGGGCGGGGGCCCTCGCGGGGGTTGTGCCTCTGGTGGGGGGCCCCCCGAAAGCACCGGCCCTCCCCCTCCGGCAGACCCCCCCGCCTGCCCCAGGCCTTTTGGGGAAAGCATCTTCCCGGCTGTTCCCGAAATTTCGCCCCAAAACTGCTCTAAAACCCGGGAAAAAAAGTTTTTTTGGGGGGGGGTTCCTTTTCCCCGGGGCCCCTTTGGCCCCCGAGCCTGGGGACCAGTGGGGGTCCACACCCCCCAGGCCAACCCCCCAACTCCATGCACACGTTTTGTTCCTGCCCCCTCCCCTTCAGGGGAGCTGGCTGGGGCCAGAGTCTGCCCGGGCCCCCCCTGGGAGCCCCAGCGTCCCCTGGGGGGGAAAAGAGGAAGAGCCGCCCTAGGTCACAGTGGGCCTCTTGCTCCCCCGGGCCCCCTGGGGGCAGTGGGGAAAAAGACGGTTGGGGGCATCCCCCCCCCCCTGCTCCCCTTTTCCCCTCTGCAAGAAGGCTTTTCCCTCCTGGGACTTTTTTTGCAGTTTTGGGGGACGGGCCCCTTGCCAGCCCTTCCCACCCAGTGGGCCCTCAGCTGAGGCCTAGGGCCCAGGGGGAAAGGCCGAAAGCGGGGCGGGGATTTTGGGGTTGGTGCCCGTGCATGTTTGGGAAGGCATTTCCCCTGCAGCCTCCCCCTTTTCGTGGGGCAGTAGCCCTGGCCCCAGGAAGGGGGGGCCCCAAGGCGGGCCCAAGGGGCAGGGGCCTCCCGGGGTTTTTGCCTCGGGCCCTGGGGGGGCCCCCCACCCAGCCCCGGCCCCTTTCCCCCTCCGGCACACCCCCCCCCCTGCCCCCCAAAACCCGGGTTTGGGAAGCACTCGGGCCCGGGGCTTTTCCCGAAAATCGCGCCCCAAGTTAAAACCCCGGGAGAAAAAGTTGCTTTGGGTTGGTCCTCTCCCCCGGGCCAGGGGAAAACGGGGCCTGGGGGAACCGGGCTCGGGGGTCCACACTCCCAAGCCAAGGCCCAAATCCATGCAAACGTCTGTTCCTGCCCCCTGCCCCTTCAGAGAGCTCGGCGGGACCCCAGGGGGTCTGTCAGGCAGTCCCTGGAAAGCCCCAGCACCCCCCCGCCTGGGTGGGGAGGCAGCCCCCCAAACCTGGGGATCCCCGGTGGGCCTTTGTTTCCCCCTCCCCCCTGGGGCAGCTGGGGAAAGCGGCTTGGGCAATCCCCCCCCCCCCTTTTGCTCCCCTTTTCCCTCTGCCAGAAGGCTCTCCCTCCTGGGGACGTTGCAGTGGGGGAAAACCCCCCTGCCACACCTTCCCCCCCAGTGGGCCTAAGCTGGGGGCTGGGGCCCAGGGGAAAGGGCCCTAGGGGGGGCCTGAGTTGGGGTTGGTCCCCGGGGCATGTCTGGACCCCCCCCCTGCAGTTGCCCTTCGTGGGGCAGTACCCCTGGACCCCCAGGAAGGCCGGGGGCAAGGCGGGCCCAAAAGGGCGGGGGTTTTCGTGAGTTGTGCCTCGGGAACCTGGGGGGCCTTTCCAGCAGCAGGGCCCCTTCCCCCCAGCAGCCCCTCCCCGCCTGCCCCCAAAAGGGCCCCGTTTTGGGAAGCACTCGGGCCGGCTTTTCCCCGCAAATCGCGCACATCTCTAAAAACCCGGGGGAGAAAAGTGCTTTGGGGGGGGTTCCTCTCCCCGGGCCCCATGGCCCCGACCCTGGGGACCATCTCGGGGGCCCCCCTTTTCCCGGGCCCAAGGGCCCCAACCCCAAATGCACCCCGTCTGTTTCCTCCTCTGTGCCCCTTCGCGAGTGGGGGCTGGGCCAGAGTTGTCGGGCCCAGCCCCCTGGCGGGCCCCAAAGCAGCCCCGGGCCCGGGGGTGGGAAGGGCAGAGCCGCCCCCTAGGACCCCATGGGCCTCTTGCTCCCCCTGTCCCCGGGGCAGCTGGGGCAAAGACGGTTTGGGGGCCATAAAACCCCAGTTGCTCCCCTTTTCCCTTGCCAGGGGGCTCGGGCCCCCGGGGACGTTGAAGTGTGGGGGGGGCAGCCCCTGCCAGAAACCTTTCCCCACCCAGTAGGCCTCAGTGGGCCTAGGCCCGGGGGAAAAAGGCCCCTGGGGGGCCCTTGATTTTGGGGTGGGGTGCCCCGTGCATGTCTGGACACACCCCCTTTGCACCCTGCCCCTTGGGGGGCAGTCCCCCTGTGCCCGGAAAGGCCCGGGGGAAAGGGGCGGGCCCAAAGGGGCGGGGGCCCCTCGCTGGGTTGTCCCTTGGCCTGGGGGGCCCTCCCAGCGCACGGCCCTTCCCCCCGGGCAGACCTCCCCCCCTGCCTCCAAAAGGCCCCGTTTGGGAAGCACTTGGCCGGCTGTTCCCGAAAAACCCGCGCCCCTGCTCTAAAAAACCCCGGGGGAAAAGTGCTTTGGGGTGGTCCTCTTTTGGGGCCCCTTTGGAAACGAGCCGGGGACCAGCTCGGGGGTTCCACACTCCCGGGCCAAAGGGTCCCCAACTCCAATGACAAATTTCTTTTTCCTGCCCCCCTGCCCCTTTCAGAGAGCTCGGCTGAGCCAGAGTCTGCAGGCAGCCCCCCTTTGGCGGGGCCCCAGCGGGCTCCGCCTGGGGGGGAAAAGAGGCAAAACCCGGACCTGGGAAATAAAACAGGGGGCCCTTTTTGGCTCTCCCTTGCTCCCCTGAGGCAGCTGGGGAAATGCGGGGGGGGCATCCCCCCCGGTTGCCCCCCCTTTCCCCTTCCGGGGCCAAAAGGGGCTCTGCCTCCTGGGACGTTGCAGGGGTGGAAAACACCCCCTCCCCGCCCCTTTCCCACCCAGTAGGCCCCCAGTGGGGGCCCTTTTTAGGCCCGGGGGGAAAGGGCCCCTAGGGGGGGCTGAGTTGGGGGTTTAGGTGCCCTTGCATGTCTGGACGCACTCCCCTGCAGCCTGCCCCTTCTTGGGGGCGTACCCCTGGACCCCAAAGGAAGGCCGGGGCAAGGTGGCCAAGGGCGGGGGCCCTCCCCTGGGTTGTGCCTTGGCCTGGGGGGCCCTTTCCCAACCCGAAGGCCCCGGGCCCCTTACCCCCCGGGCCCACCCCCTCCCCCCTGGTTTTCCAAAGGCCGTTTGGGGAAAGCCTCTGGACCCCCCTTTTCCCCGGAAAATCGAAAAAACACTGTTTCCTAAAACCCCGGGGAGGAAAAGTGCTTTGGGGGGTTTGGCCTTTTTCCCCCCCCAAAAGGGGCCCCGAGCCTGGGGACCAGTCGGGGGGTTCCACCCCTTCCGGCCAAGGCCCAACCCCAAACCCCCACGTCGTTCCTCCCCCCTCCCCCTTCCCAGGAGAGCTGGGGCTGAGCCGGTCTTTTTCAGGCCCAGCTCCCCGGGGCACCCCCCCAGAAAGCCCCCGAAACTGGGGGGGGAAGGGCAGAGCCGACCTAGGATCACGTGGGCCTCTTGTTTCCCCCTGCCCCCCTGAGGCAGGCGGGGGCCCAAAGGGAGGGGTTGGGCATCCACCCCGTTTTCCCCTCTTCCCTCGCCAGAAGGCTCTGCCTCCTGGGAGGGTTTTGCAGTGGGGGAAGGGACAGCCCCTGCCGCCCCTTTTCCCACCCAAAGTAGGCCTCAGCTGAGGCTGGGCCCCGGGGGAAAAGGGCCCCTAGGGGGGCCCTTGATTTTGGGGTGGGGTGCCCGTGCATTTTTGGGACAAAATCCTGAAAAGGCCTCCCCCTTGGGTGGGGCGGGTCCCCCGGGAAACGCCAGGAAGGCCGGGGCAAGGCGGGCCCAAGGGCGGGGGTTTTTTTTCCCCGGTTTTGGGCCCTCCGCCCTGTGGGGCCCCCCAAAGCACCCACCGGCCCTCCCCCCCCGGGGCGGGGCCCTTTCCCCCCCTGCCCCCCCAAAGGCCTTTTTTGGGAAGCACTCGGGCCCGGTTTGTTCCCCGAAAATTCGCCCCACCTGCTCTGAAAACCCGGGAGAAAGGGGCTTTGGGGTGGGCCCTCTCCCCCCGGGGGCCCAATGGCCCCGACCTGGGGACCAGTGGGGGGTTCCACACCCCCAGGCAAAGGCCCCAAACTTCCATGCAACAGGTTTTTCCCTTTGGCCCCTTGCCCCCCTTCAGAGAGCTGGGGCTGAGCCCGAGTTTGCCCGGCAGCTCCCTGGCAGCCCCAGCAGCTCCCCCCTGGGTGGGAAAGAGGCAAAACCCGGGGACCTGGGGATCACAGGGGGCCCTCTTGTTTCTCCCTGCCCCCCTGAGGCAGCTGGGGAAAAAGAAGGCTTGGGCATCCCCTCGTTGTTTCCCCTCTTTCCCTTCTGAAAGGGAAGGCCTCCCCCTTCCGGGGACGTTTTTCAGTGTGGAGAGGCCCCGGCCGCCCCTTTCCCAAACCCATAGGCCTAGCTGAGGGCCTGGGCCCCGGGGAAACCCCCCTAGGGGGTTTGAGTTGCGGGTGGTGCCCGTGCATGTCTGGACGCACTCCCGGGCAGCCTGCCCTTCGTGGGAAAAGTAGCCCTGGACGCCGGAAGGCCGGGGAAAGGCGGGCCCAAAGGGCGGGGCCCTTTCGGGGGTTTTGTGCCGCTGCCCTGGGGGGTTTCCCCCAGGCACCCAACCGGCCCTCTCCCCTCCGGCCGACCCCCCCGCCTCCCCTAAAAGGCCCGTTTGGGAAGAAACTCTGGCGGCTTTTTCCAGAAAAGTCGCAGCACTGCTCTGAAAAGGGGGGAGAAAAGTGCTTTGGGGTGGTCCTCTCTCCGGGCCCATGGCCCCGAGCCTGGGGACCAGCTCGGGTGTCCAAACTCCCAGGCCAAGGCCCAACTCCATGCACACGTCTGTTCCTGCCCCTGCCCCTTCAGCGTGCTCGGCTGAGCCAGAGTCTGTCAGGCAACTCCCTGGCAGCCCCACAAGCTCCGCCTGGGTGGGAAGAGGCAGAGCCGACCTAGGATCCCAGTGGGCCTCTTGCTCTCCCTGGTCCCCTGAGGCAGCTGGGGCAAAAGAGGGCTTGGGCTTCCCCCCCGTTGCTCCCCTCTTCCCTCTCCCGGAAGGCTCTGCCTCCTGGGACGTTGCAGTGGGGGGGGGAAAGCCCCTGCCAGCCCCTTTTCCCACCCAGGGGGCCTAAAGTGGGGGCCTAGGCCGGGGAAAAAAAAGGGCCCAGCGGGGCTGATTTGGGGGTTAGGTGCCCGGGGCAGGTCGGGAACCACCCCCTGAAAAAAGCCTGCCCCTTGGTGGGGCAGTAGCCCTGGACGCCAGGAAGGCCTGGGCAAGGGGGCCCAAAAGGGCCCCGGGGGGCCTCGCTGGGTTGTGCCTCTGGCCTGGGGGGGCCCCCCCACCCAGCACCGCCCCTCTCCCTCCGGCAGCCCTCCCCCCCTGCCCCCAAAAGGGCCTTTTTGGGAAGCATTTGGGCCCGGCTTTTCCCGAAAAATCGGCCCCACTGCTCTGAAACCCGGGATAAAAGTGCTTTGGGGTGGTCCTCTCTCCGGGCCCATGGCCCGAGCCTGGGGACCAGCTCGGGGGTCCACACTCCCAGGACAAGGCCCAACTCCATGCACACGTCTGTTCCTGCCCCCTGCCCCTTCAGAGAGCTCGGCTGAGCCAGAGTCTGTCAGGCAGCTCCCTGGCAGCCCCAGCAGCTCCGCCTGGGTGGGAGGAGGCAGAGCCGACCTAGGATCACAGTGGGCCTCTTGCTCTCCCTGCTCCCCTGAGGCAGCTGGGGCAAAGACGGCTTGGGCATCCACCCCGTTGCTCCCCTCTTCCCTCTGCCAGCCAGCACCTTCCCACCCAGTAGGCCTCAGCTGAGGCCTAGGCCCAGGGGAAAGGCCCTAGCGGGGCTGTGTTGGGGTAGGTGCCCGTGCATGTCTGGACACACTCCCTGCAGCCTGCCCCTTGGTGGGGCAGTAGCCCTGGACGCCAGGAAGGCCGGGGCAAGGCTGGCCAAGGGCAGGGGCCTCGCTGGGTTGTGCCTCTGGCCTGTGGGGCCTCCCAGCAGCACCGGCCCTCTCCCTCCGGCAGACCTCCCCGCCCCCTCCAAAGGCCGTTTGGAAGCACTTGCGGCTTTTCCCCAAAAATCGCGCACACTGCCTAAACCCGGGAAAAAGGCTTTGGGGTGGTCCTCTCCCCCCGGGCCCCAGGGCCCCGAGCCTGGGGACCAGCTCGGGGGTCCACACTCCCCAGGCCAAGGCCCAAGTCCATGCACACGTCTGTTCCTGCCCCCTGCCCCTTCAGAGAGCTCGGCTGAGCCAGAGTCTGTCAGGCAACTCCCTGGCAGCCCCAGCAGCTCCGCCTGGGTGGAAGAGGCAGAGCCGACCTAGGATCACAGTGGGCCTCTTGCTCTCCCTGCTCCCCTGAGGCAGCTGGGGCAAAGACGGCTTGGGCATCCACCCCGTTTGCCCCCTCTTCCCTCTGCCAGAAGGCTCTGCCTCCTGGGACGTTGCAGTGTGGAGACAGCCCCTGCCAGCACCTTCCCACCCAGTAGGCCTCAGCTGAGGCCTAGGCCCAGGGGAAAGGCCCTAGCGGGGCTGAGTTGGGGTAGGTGCCCATGCATGTCTGGACACACTCCCTGCAGCCTGCCCCTTCGTGGGGCAGTAGCCCTGGACGCCAGGAAGGCCGGGGCAAGGCTGGCCAAGGGCAGGGGCCTCGCTGGGTTGTGCCTCTGGCCTGTGGGGCCTCCCAGCAGCATCGGCCCTCTCCCTCCGGCAGACCTCCCCGCCTGCCTCCAAAGGCCGTTTGGGAAGCACTCTGGCCGGCTGTTCCCGCAAATCGCGCACACTGCTCTGAAAACCGGGAGAAAAGTGCTTTGGGGTGGTCCTCTCTCCGGGCCCGGGCCCCCGAGCCTGGGGGCCCAGTTTCGGGGGTCCACACTCCAGGCCAAGGCCCCAACTCCATGCACACGTCTGTTCCTGCCCTGCCCCTTCAGAGAGCTCGGCTGAGCCAGAGTCTGTCAGGCAGCTCCCTGGCAGCCCCAGCAGCTCCGCCTGGGTGGGAAGAGGCAGAGCCGACCTAGGATCACAGTGGGCCTCTTGCTCTCCCTGCTCCCCTGAGGCAGCTGGGGCAAAGACGGCTTGGGCATCTACCGTTGCTCCCCTCTTCCCTCTGCCAGAAGGCTCTGCCTCCTGGGACGTTGCAGTGTGGAGACACCCCTGCCAGCACCTTCCTACCCAGTAGGCCTCAGCTGAGGCCTAGGCCCAGGGGAAAGGCCCCTAGCGGGGCTGAGTTGGGGTTGGTGCCCGTGCATGTTGGACACACTCCCTGCAACCTGCCCCTTCGTGGGGCAGTAGCCCTGGACGCCAGGAAGGCCTGGGCAAGGCTGGCCAAGGGCAGGGGCCTCGCTGGGTTGTGCCTCTGGCCTGTGGGGCCTCCCAGCAGCACCGGCCCTCTCCCTCCGGCAGACCTCCCCGCCTGCCTCCAAAGGCCGTTTGGGAAGCACTCTGGCCGTCTGTTCCCGCAAATCGCGCACACTGCTCTGAAACCCGGGAGAAAAGTGCTTTGGGGTGGTCCTCTCTCCGGGCCCATGGCCCCGAGCCTGGGGACCAGCTCGGGGGTCCACACTCCCAGGCCAAGGCCCAACCCCATGCACACGTCTGTTCCTGCCCCCTGCCCCCTCAGAGAGCTCGGCTGAGCCAGAGTCTGTCAGGCAGCCCCCTGGCAGCCCCAGCGCTCTGCCTGGGTGGGGAAGAGGAAAAGCCGACCTAGGATCACAGTGGGCCTCTTGCTCTCCCTGCTCCCCTGAGGCAGCTGGGGCAAAGACGGCTTGGGCATCCACCCTGTTGCTCCCCTCTTCCCTCTGCCAGAAGGCTCTGCCTCCTGGGACGTTGCAGTGTGGAGACAGCCCCTGCCAGCACCTTCCCACCCAGTAGGCCTCAGCTGAGGCCTAGGCCCAGGGGAAAGGCCCTAGCGGGGCTGAGTTGGGGTAGGTGCCCGTGCATGTCTGGACGCACACCCCTGCAGCCTGCCCCTTCGTGGGGCAGTAGCCCTGGACGCCAGGAAGGCCGGGGCAAGGCTGGCCAAGGGCAGGGGCCTCGCTGGGTTGTGCCTCTGGCCTGTGGGGCCTCCCAGCAGCACCGGCCCTCTCCCTCCGGCACACCTCCCCGCCTGCCTCCAAAGGCCGTTTGGGAAGCACTCTGGCCGGCTGTTCCCGCAAATCGCGCACACTGCTCTGAAACCCGGGAGAAAAGTGCTTTGGGGTGGTCCTCTCTCCGGGCCCATGGGCCCCGAGCCTGGGGACCAGCTCGGGGGTCCACACTCCCAGGCCAAGGCCCAACTCCATGCACACGTCTGTTCCTGCCCCCTGCCCCTTCAGAGAGCTCGGCTGAGCCAGAGTCTGTCAGGCAGCTCCCTGGCAGCCCCAGCAGCTCCGCCTGGGTGGGAAGAGGCAGAGCCGACCTAGGATCACAGTGGGCCTCTTGCTCTCCCTGCTCCCCTGAGGCAGCTGGGGCAAAGACGGCTTGGGCATCCACCCCGTTGCTCCCCTCTTCCCTCTGCCAGAAGGCTCTGCCTCTGGGACGTTGCAGTGTGGAGACAGCCCTGCCAGCACCTTCCCACCCAGTAGGCCTCAGCTGAGGCCTAGGCCCAGGGGAAAGGCCCTAGCGGGGCTGAGTTGGGGTAGGTGCCCGTGCATGTCTGGACACACTCCCTGCAGCCTGCCCCTTCGTGGGGCAGTAGCCCTGGATGCCAGGAAGGCCGGGGCAAGGCTGGCCAAGGGCAGGGGCCTCGCTGGGTTGTGCCTCTGGCCTGTGGGGCCTCCCAGCAGCACCGGCCCTCTCCCTCCGGCACACCTCCCCGCCTGCCTCCAAAGGCCGTTTGGGATTCACTCTGGTCGGCTGTTCCCACAAATCGCGCACACTGCTCTGAAACCCGGGAGAAAAGTGCTTTGGTGTGGTCCTCTCTCCGGGTCCATGGCCCCGAGCCTGGGGACCAGCTCGGGGGTCCACACTCCCAGGCCAAGGCCCAACTCCATGCACACGTCTGTTCCTGCCCCCTGCCCCTTCAGAGAGCTCGGCTGAGCCAGAGTCTGTCAGGCAGCTCCCTGGCAGCCCCAGCAGCTCCGCCTGGGTGGGAAGAGGCAGAGCCAACCAGAGTGGGCCTCTTGCTCTCCCTGCTCCCCTGAGGCAGCTGGGGCAAAGACGGCTTGGGCATCCACCCCGTTGCTCCCCTCTTCCCTCTGCCAGAAGGCTCTGCCACCCCTGGACGTTTTGCAGTGTGGAGACCGCCCCTGCCAGCACCTTCCCTACCAGAAGGCCTCAGCTGATGCCAAGGCCCAGGTGAAATGCCCTAAGCGGGAATGAGTTGGGGTAGGTGCCCTGCATGCTGAACACACTCCCTGCAGCCTGCCCTTCGTGGGCAGTAGGCCTGGACCCATAAGCCAGGGCAAGGCTGGCCAAGGGCAGGGGCCTCGCTGGGTTGTGCCTCTGGCCTGTGGGGCCTCCCAGCAGAACCGGCCCTCTCCCTCTGGCAAAACTCCCCGCCAGCCTCCAAAGGCCGTTTGGGAAGCATCTCTGCCGCTGTTCCCGCAAATCACGCACACTGCACTCTGAAACCGGGAGAAAAGTGCTTTGGGGTGGTCCATTTTTCCGAGCCCATCCCCGAGCCTGGGAAACCAAGCCTCTGGTGGTCCACACTCCCAGGCCAAGGCCAAGTCCATGCACACGTCTGTTCCTGAACCTGCCCCTTCAGAGAGCTCGGCTGAGCCAGAGTCTGTCAGGCAGCTCCCTGGCAGCCCCAGCAGCTCCGCCTGGGTGGGAAGAGGCAGAGCCGACCTAGGATCACAGTGGGCCTCTTGCTCTCCCTGCTCCCCTGAGGCAGCTGGGGCAAAGACGGCTTGGGCATCCAACCCCGTGCCCCCTCTCCCCTGCCAGAAGGCTCTGCCTCCTTGGACGTTGCAGTGTGGAGACAGCCCCTGCCAGCACCTTCCCACCCAGTAGGCCTCAGCGGAGGCCTAGGCCAAGGGGAAAGGTCCCTAGCGGGGCTGAGTTGGGTAGCTGCCCGTTCATGTCTGGACACACTCCCTGCAGCCTGACCCTTGGTGGGGCAGTAGGCCTGGACGCCAGGAAAGCCGGGGCAAGGCTTGCCAAGGGCAGGGGCTTCGCTGGTTTGTGCCTCTGGCCTGTGGGGCCTCCCAGCCCGCAACGGCGGAGTCCGCACTCCCTCCGCAACCTCCCCCCTAGCCTCCAAAGCCGTTGGGAAGCACTCTGGGCCGGCTGTTCCCGCAAATCACCACACAGCTCTGAAACCCGGAGAAAATGTTTTGGGGTGTCCTCACCTGGGCTCATGGCCACGAGCCTGGGTCCAGCATCCGGGTCCACACTCCCAGCCAAGGCCAACACCATGCACAAGTCGTTTTCCTGCCCCCTGCCCCTTCAGAGATCTCGGCTGAGCCAGAGTCTGTCAGGCAGCTCCCTGGCAGCCCCAGCAGCTCCGCCTGGGTGGGAAGAGGCAGAGCCGACCTAGGATCACAGTGGGCCTCTTGTGCTCTCCCCTGCGCCCCTGAGCAGCTGGAGCAAAAGACGGCTTGGGCATCCACCCCCGTTGCTCCCCTCTTCCTCTGCCAGAAGAGCTCTGCCCTCCTGGACGTTTGCAAGTGTGGAGACCAGCCCCTGCCAGCAGCTTCCCACCCAGTAGGCCTCAGCTGAGGCCTAGGCCCAGGGGAAAGGCCCTAGCGGGGCTGAGATGGGGTAGTTGCCCGTGCATGTCTGGACACACTCCCTGCAGCCTGCCCCTTCGTGGGGCAGTAGCCCTGGACGCCAGGAAGGCCTGGGCAAGGCTGGCCAAGGGCAGGGGCATCGCTGGGTTGTGCCTCTGGCCTGTGGGGCCTCCCAGCAGCACCGGCCCTCTCCCTCCAGCACATCCTCCCCGCCTGCTTCCAAAGGCCCGTTTGGAAGCAACTGGCCGGCTGTTCCCGCAAATCGCGCACACTGCTCTGAAACCCGGAGAAAAGTTGCTTTGGGGTGGTCCGCCTCCGGCCCATGGCCCCGAGTCCTGGGGACCAGCTCGGGGTCCCACTCCCAGGCCAAGGCCTAACTCATGCAAACGTCAGTTCTTGCACCCTGCCCCTTCAAGAGCTCGGGCTATCCAGAGATTGTCAGGCAGCTCCCTGGCAGCCCCACAGCTCCGCCTGGGTGGGAAGAATCAGAGCCGACCTAGGATCACATGGGCCTCTTGCTCCTCCCTGCTCCCCTGAGGCAGCTGGGGCAAAGACGCGTGGGCATCCACCCCGTTGCTCCCCTCTTCCGTCTGACAGAAGGCTCTGCCTCCTGGGACGTTGCAGTGTGGAGACAGCCCCTGCCAGCACCTTCCCACCCAGTAGGCCTCAGCTGAGGCATAGGCCCAGGGGAAAGGCCCTAGCGTGGCTGAGTTGGGCTAGGTGCCCGTGCATGTCTAAACACACTCCCTGCAGCCTTCCCGTTCGTGGGGCAGTAGCCCTGAACGCCAGGAAGGCCTGGGCAAGGCTGGCCAAGGGCAGGGGCCTCGCTGGGTTGTGCCTCTGGCCTGTGGGTCCTCCCAGCAGAACCGGCCCTCTCCCTCCGGCAGACCTCCCCTGCTAGCCTCCAAAGGCCGTTGGAGCACTCATGCCGGCTGTTTCCCGCAAATCTGCGCACACTGCTCTGAAACCCGGAAGAAAAGTGCATTTGGGTGTTCCTTCATCGCCGGGCCCATGCCCCGAGCCTGGCCAGCTCGGGGGTCCACACTCCCAGGCCAAAGCCCAACTCCATGCACACGTCTGTTCCTGCACCCTGCCCCTTCAGAGCTCGGCTGAAGCCAGATCTGTCATGGCAGCTCCCTAGCAAGCCCCAGCAGCTCCGCCTGGGTGGGAAGAGGCAGAGCCGACCTAGGATCACAGTGGGCCTCTGCTCACCCCTGCTTCCCCTGAGTAGCCTGGGCAAAAGACGGCTTGGGCAGCCACCCCGTAGCTCCCCTCTTCCCTCCTGCCAGAAGGCTTCTGCCATCCTGGGACGTTGCATGTGGAAACAGCCCCCTGCCAGCACCTTCCCACCCAGTAGGCCTCAGCTGAGGCCTAGGCCCAGGGGAAAGGCCCTAGCGGGGCTGAGTTGGGGTAGGTGCCCGTGCATGTCTGGACACACTCCCTGCAGCCTGCCCCTTCGTGGGGCAGTAGGCCTGGACGCCAGGAAGGCCTGGGCAAGGCTGGCCAAGGGCAGGGGCCTCGCTGGGTTGTGCCTCTGGCCTGTGGGGCCTCCCAGCAGAACCGGCCCTCTCCCTCTGGCAGACCTCCCCGCCTGTCTCCAAAGGCCGTTTGGGAAGCACTCTGGCCGCTGTTCCCGCAAATCACGCCCCACTGCTCTAAAACCCGGGAGAAAAGTGTTTTGGGGGTGGTCTTTTTCCGAGCCCATGGCCCCGAGCCTGGGGACCAGCTCGGGGGTCCACACTCCCGGGCCAAGGCCCAACTCCATGCACACGTCTGTTCCTGCCCCCTGCGCCTTCAGAGAGCTCGGCTGAGCCAGCCCTGTAGCAGCCTCCCTGGCAGCCCCAGCAGCTCCGCCTGGGTGGTAAGAGGCAGAGCCGACCTAGGATCACGTGGGCCTCTTGCTCTCCCTGCTCCCCTGGGGCATGGGGCAAAAGACGGCTTGGGCATCCCTCCCGTTCCTCCCCTCGTCCCTCTGCCAGAAGTCTCTGCCTCCTGGGACGTTGCAGTGTGGAGACAGCCCCTGCCAGCACCTTCCCACCCAGTAGGCCTCAGCTGAGGCCTAGGCCAAGGGGAAAGGCCCTAGGGGGGCTGAGTTGGGGTAGGTGCCCGTGCATGTCTGGACACACTCCCTGCAGCCTAAACCCTTGGGGCGTAGGCTGGACCCCAGGAAACCGGGCAAGGCTTGCCAAGGGCAGGGGCTTCGC
>NW_027224431.1:0-37407 GCF_023699985.2 Odocoileus virginianus | reverse complement strand
GGCAAAGGAGCCCTCTAAGTGCATGAACAGGCAGAGCTATGTGTCGGGGTCCAGCCTCGGCAGGATCCAGGGGGTACCCTCAGGATGAACGGCGTCAGCGAGAGAGAGAGAAGACACGTGAGACCAGCCTTGATAGGGCCAAGTCTGCGAGGGAGAGAGAGAGAGAGAATGACCAGACGGGGGTGTTTGCAGGGTCTGGCAGAGTCTGGCAATGCTTTATTTTTTACCATAGCTTTTATACCCTAAGTTAGTACATTTCTAAGGGAAAGATATTTTAACATTGCGTCAGCTTGTCCTGCACGAAACCAGGGTGTTTTCTGCATACTTCTTTGTTTATGAGGGTCTTGTACATTATCTTCTGGCCTTGGGGCCGATTAATATTTTATGCAAGTCAGGTGAATGTAAACCTATTTTCTGTTTCTATGGTGACCTTAACTGAAAGGTAGCAGTCTCATAGGGCAACAGTACAGAGTAGAAGTATAACCTTGTTAACACAAAAATTAATCCTTCTGCAGAAGTTGTCAGTTGAGTTTATCTAAGAAGTTTATCCCACATTGACTCTGCGACGTTGGTGAGGCAGCTTTTACCTAGTACTCCTGGCTGACAATTAACAACCATCTCATTGATACCACCCTAGGGCTAAGCTCTTATTTTTCTAGATCTTTAACTATATTAACAATGGTTTCCATAACACAACCTTAGCACATTAAGAGCAAAAACACAGCAAGCAAATGTTAACCCAATAACCACCTTTAGAATAATTTTTCTTATGTTTTCTAATAGGACTCCTTCACCCCCCAAAAAGGCTCTATGTCTATTAGGGCTTTTATATAATCAGGTTCTTTATGCTATGTTATGATTAGGATATTATAAGCAATCATGCATATTAGTACCAAGGGCATAAATGCATTTAGCTAACAAACTACCAGCAAAGGAGTTTAAATTAAAACATTCCTTTCACCCTGCATAATCTCATAAAATACCACCACCCGGGAAACTTATTGATTAAAGTTCTAAATTGATTCTTATTTGGGAAGAGATTGGGGAAGGCCTTCTGCCTGAGTCACAGAAATTAGGGAGTAGTCCATTGAGGCAGGCATCACAAAGACAGATATCATCTTTAAGGTGAGCGCTGGGGGCAGCTTTTTGAAATGCCTGAAAAGCTGATCTGCCTTACCTGTCAGACTTTCTTCTCGTGACCTTGTCATAGGTGGGATCTCATGATCTGGCCTTTTTGAACCCCCTGAAAACCTGATCCGCCTTGTCTGTCAGGTTTTCTCCCCCATGACCTTGTCATGGGTGGGATCTCATGTGCCGGGTCCCGGCAGCTATGGAGAAAGACTGACCAGAGAGGCCTGCTGATCGCCAGCTACAAGAGCCTCAAAAAAGACTGTGATAGGGCCTTGACTCCTGCAGCGGAGGCAGTCCGTGTCCCTGCACACTTGGCGCCACCAGGGTCCCTGCAAGCCAAGCAGCTGCGCCCCCTTCACACTCAACTCTCACTGGGGCAGAGCTGCCACAGGCCAAAAAAAAAAGTGTCCATGCCACAGGGTCATTCTGGTCCTGTCCAACTCTTTGGGCCCCTGTAGACTGTGTCCTGCCAGGCTTGTCTGTCAGGGGTTTCTCCAGGCAAGAATACTGGAGTGACTTGGCCAATACTGGTTGCCACACCCTTCTAGAGTACTGTATTTCCTGCTGCTCTGGCCACCAACTCCCCTGAGTACCTGGTGCTGCCAGAAGCCCTGAGACCCAAGCAGCTGCAGCACCTCCACAGCTGGCCCTCACCGGGGCAACCAAAGTCCTCCAGGTAGCCTCAGGAGCAAACCCCAGTGGATGACCCACAGGCAGAGGTGAGGAAAAAAAAAAAAAAAACACAGTTGAAACCCAGGGGGCAGTGTGGCTAAGGAAGACCCAAAACTTTCCCACCAGCTGTACAAGGTGCGGATTAAATCCACGTGATCAACTAGGCCGACCTTGCCCATGCACTATATAAAAGGACATCGAGAGCATCCACTGAAGAACATGCAATAGTTCTGATAGCTATGGACCTTCAAGGCAAGAACACACAAGACTAGGACAAGATTCGAATCTGAGCAGATCCCACATCTGGTCCAGAGATCAGCATAGTGTGCGAGATCATCCTAGGGAAGTGACGTAGACTGGGACTCCCAGCGAGGGAAAGGACCCTGACCGCAGTGACTCAAGAAAAATATTTATGATTCTTGTCTTTTGACTTGTTCTGGAGATTCTTTTGGAATTTTTTCCTTTCTTCTCCGAACCCCTCCCACCCCAATCTGTTGTAGTTGTCAACTTCATTGGCACTATGAAATCTTATTAAGCTTTTTAGCTTTTTTTATTGTTATTATTTTTTTCAGTCACATTTTTTATTCTTATAAACCTATGCCTCTACATTGGGCTTTAGCAGTTCTGTGGAATTTTACTTTTTTTCCCCTCTCTCTCTCTTTTTAATTTTAATTTTTTTAATTATGATTTTTTTCTACATTTATTTATTTATTTGCTTTTCCTACTATTCTTTCCCACTTGCAGTTAATCCTTAATGTATATAAATCTTTATCTACCTCTATTTAGCTTTGCATATCTATTCTTTCTTCTCTTTCTTTCCTTTCCTCTCAACATATTTGTTACTTTTATTTTCATTTCTTTCTTTCCCCCTTGCTTCAGTTTTCATTTCCAGTTTGTGCCTTAGTTAATTTTGTTCTTAACTGGTCAATTTTTTTTTTCTTTGTTGGCTGAGTCAATCTACTGTACTTTATTTTTGTTGGGCTGTTTTGACTTTGCTCATGGGTGTATATGCACATGTGTATATTCCATTATTGTAATTATTATTTGCCTGACTTTGTAGCTGCCATTTGTCTGCAGTTCATCTTGGGTTTATTGTCTTGGGGTATTGGTTTTAGTCTCACTTAATGTCATGAAAAATCACTTGTGGAATCTTCATTTCTGACCAGAAATCAACCCCTGAACATTTGGAATGGAATCACTGACTGCAGAACCTAGACTACCAGAGAACTAACCCTAGGGAGTAACAAATAGTGAGAACTCACTCAAAGGAAACCACTTGAATACAAGACCCAACCACCAGTAACACCCTGTGCAGGACACCTCATCCAAGCAACAAACAAAACACAAATACAAACCGAATCATCAGCAGACAGGATTACCACCTCATTCCCCTTACCGATCAGAGGGAAACAACAAGCACACAGAAACTCAGCACAACTCTACCCCTATAAGAAGCTTACACAAACCACTGGACCAACCTTAGCAGGGCAGAAACCAAAAGGAAGAAAGAATTCAACCTTGAACCCTGAGAAAAGAAGACCTCAAAATGATAGAGTAAGTTAAAATAAAAAAATACGGAAAAGGCAGAGAAATAAGACACAAAGGAAGGAATGAACTAGAAACACAGAAGTCCAAATAAATGAGGAGGAAATAGGCAAACTACCTGAAAAAGAATTTAGAATAATGACAGTAAAGATGATGAAAAACCTTGAAAACAAAACGGAGAAAATGCTAGAATCAATTAACAAAGACTTAGAAGAATTAAAATGCTGGGTTGGAAGAAACACAAGCTGTAATCAAGATTGCCAGGAGAAATATCAATAACCTCAGATATGCAGATGAAACCACCCTTATGGCAGAGAGTGAAGAGGACCTAAAAAGCCTCTTGATGAAAGTGAAAGACAGGAGTGAAAAAGTTGGCTTAAGCCTTAACATTCAGAAAACTAAGATCATGGCATCTGCTCCCTTCACCTCATGGGAAATAGATGGGGAGACAGTGGAAACAGGGTCAGACTTTATTTTTGGGGGGTCTCCAAAATCAATGCAGATGAGTGACTGCAGCCATGAAATTAAAAGATGCTTACTCCTTGGAAGCAAAGTTGTGACCAAACTAGATAGCATATTAAAAAGCAGAAACATTACTTTGCCAACAAACCTCCATCTGGTCAAAGCTATGGTTTTTCCAGTGGTCATGTATGGATGTGATATTTGGACTGTGAAGAAAGCTGAGCACCAAAAAATTGATGTTTTTGAACTGTGGTGTTGGAGAAGATGCTTGAGAGTCCCTTGGACTGCAAGGAGATCCGAACAGTCCATCCTAAAGGAGATCAGCCCTGGTTGTTCATTGGAAGGACTGATGTAGAAGCTGAAACTCCAGTACTTTGGCCACCTCATACGAAGAGTTGACTCATTGGAAAAGACCCTGATGCTGGGAGGGATTGGGGGCAGGAGGACAAGGGGATGACAGAGGATGAGATGGCTGGATGGCATCACCGACTCAATGGGCATGAGTTTGAATAAACTCTGAGAGTTGGTGATGGACAGGGAGGCCTGGCATGCTGCGATTCATGAGGTCACAAGAAGTTGGACACAACTGAGCGACTGAACTGAACTGAGAAAAATTAAAAAGAATAAACACATAGAGACAACACGATTACTGAAATTAAAAATACTCTAGAAGAAATCAATAGCAGAATATGTGAAGCAGAAGAACGAATCAGTGAGCTGGAAGATAAAATGGTTCTATGTTATCTTCAGAAATAGCTTCTGAAGAGCAGAATAAAGTAAAAAGAATGAAAAGAACTGAGGATAGTCTCAGAGACCTCTGGGAGAACATCAAACGCACCAATATTTGAATTATAGGGGTCCTAGAAGAAGAAGAGAAAAGGAAAGGGTATGAGAAATTTTTTGAAGAGATTTTAGTTGAATATTACTCCTACATAGAAAGAAAATAGTCAACCAAGTCCAAGAGACACAAAGAGTCCCACACAGGAGAAACCCAAGGAGAAACACACCAACACATACTAATCAAACTAACAAAGACTAAACACAGAGAAGGAATATTAAAAGCAGCAAGGGAAAAGCAATAAGTAACATACAAGGGAAAACCCCACACATGTAACAGCTGATCTTTCCACAGAAACTCTGCAGGGTAGGAGGGAATGGCAGGATATACTTAAATCACTGAAATGGAAAAATGTACAACCAAGATTACTGTACCCAGAAGGATCTCATTCAAAATTGATGGAGAAATAAAAAGATTTTCAGAAAAGCAAAAGTTAAGAAAATCCAGTACCAGCAAACCAGCTTCACAACAAATGTTAAAGGGACTTGTACAGTCAAGAAATACAAGGGAAGAAAAGAGATCTACAAAATCAAGCCCAAACAATTAAGAAAATGGCAATAGGAACATATATATCAATAATTACTTTAAATGTAAATGGATTAAATGCTCCATCTGAAAGAAACAGACTGGCCGAATGGATGCAAGTTCAAGACCCATGTATATGCTGTCGACAAGAAACCCACTTCAAACCTAAAGACACATATGGATCGAAATTGAGAGAATGGAAAAATATACTCCATGAAAATGGAAAGCAAAAGAAAGCTGGAGTAGCAATCTTCATATCAGACAAAATAGACCTTAAAATAAAGAATATTGCAAGAGATAAGGAAGGACACTACATAATGATCAAGGGATCAATCCAAGAGGAAGACATAACAATTGTAAATATCTATGTACATGACATAGGAACACCTCAATACATAAGACAAACACTAACAGACATAAAGGGAGAAATTGGCAGTAACACAATAAAAATAGGAGACTTTAACACTCCACTCACACCAATGGACAGATCATCAAAGAGAAAATAAGAAAACACAAGGCTTAAATGATACATTAGATGAGATGAATCTCATGGATATCTTCAGGACATTCCATCCAAATACAGAGAAATACACCTTCTTCTCAAGTGCACATGGAACATTCTCCAGGATAGACCACATCTTGGGTCACAAATCAAACCTCAGTAAATTTAAGAAAATTGAAAAATTGTATCAAGCATCTTCTCCAACCACAACGCTATGAGACTAGATATCAATTACAAGAAAAAAAAAACTGTAAGAAACACAAACACATGGAGATTAAACAACACGTTTCTAAATAACCAACAGGTTACTGAAGAAATCAAAAGGGAAATCAATAAATTTCTAGAAACAAACGACCATGAAAACACGACAACTCGAAACCTATGGGATGCAGCAAAAGCATTTGTAAGAAGGAAGCTTATAGCAATACAATCCTACCTCAAGAAACAAGAAAAACATTGAATAGACAACCTAACCTGACACCTAGAACAACTGGAAAATGAAGTACAAAAAAACCCCTAAAATTAGTAGAAGGAAATAAATCATAAACATCCGAGCAGAAATAAATGAAAAAGAAATGAAAGAAATAATAGTAAAGATTAATAAAACTAAAAGCAGGTTCTTGGAGAAGATAAACAAAATTGACAAACCTTTAGCCAGACTCATCAAGAAAAAGAGAAAGTGAAAGTAAACTGCTTAGTTGTGTCTGACTCTTTGCGACCCCATGGACTGTAACCTACCATGCTCCTCCGTCCATGGGAGTTTCCAGGCAAGAGTACTGGAGGAAGAGAGAGAGGAATCAAATCAACAAAATTAGAAATGAAAAAGGTGAGGTTGCAATAGAAAATGCAGAAATACAAAGGGGTATAAGAGATTATTATGAACTTAGAAAAGTTCAATCTTCCAAGACAGAAACAGGAAGAAATAGAAATTATGAACAACCCAATTACAAGCACTGAAATGGAAGCTGTGATCAAAAATTTCCCAAATAACAAAAGCCCAAGACCAGGTGGCTTTACAGGAGAATTCTATCAAACATTTAGAGAAGAGCTAATGCCTATCCTTCTAAAACTCTTTCAAAAAATTGCAGAGGAAGGAACACTTCCAAACTCTATCGACGAGGCCACCATCACCCTGATACCAAAACCAAAGACAACACAAAAAAAGAAAACTACAGGCCAATATCAGTGATGAACATAAATGCAAAAATCCTCAACAAAGTTTTAGCAAACAGAATTCAGCAACACATCAAAAAGCTCATACACCATGATCAACTTGGGTTTATTTCAGGAATGCAAGGATTCTTCAATATCCGCAAATCAATCAATGTGGTATACCATATTAACAAATTGAAAGACAAAAATCATATGATCCTCTCAATAGATGCAGAAAAAGACTCTGACAAAATTCAGCACCCATTTATGATTAAAACTATGCAAAAAAATGAGCATAGAAGGAATCTACATCAATGTATAGGATAAGCCTACAGCAAACATTATTCTCAATGGTGAAAAACTGAAAGCACTGCCCCTAAGATCAGGAACAAGACAAGGGTGTCCACTTTCACCACTATTATTCAACATAGTTCTGGAAGTCCTAGCTATAGCAATCAGAGAAGAAAAAGAAATAAAAGGAATCCAGATCAGAAAAGAAGTAAAGCTCTCACTGTTTGCAGATGACATGATACTGTATATAGAAAACCCTAAAGATAGTATCAGAAAACTGCTATAGCTAATTTATGAATTTAGCAAAGTTCTGGGATACAAAATCAATACAAATGAAATCACTTTCATTTCTATATACTAACAATGAAAAATCAGAATGAGAAATCAAGGAATGAATCCCATTCCCCATTGCAACAAAAAGAATTAAATATCTAGGAATAAACCTACCTGAGGAGACAAAAGAACTGTGCACAGAAAATTATGACACTGATGAACAAAATCAAAGATGACATACACAGATGAAGAGATATTCCATGTTCCTGGGTAGGAAGAATCAATATTGTGGAAATGACTATACAACCAAACACAATCTACAGATTCAATGAGATCCCTATCAAATTACCAATGGCATTTTTCACAGAACTAGAACAAAATATTTTACAATTCATATGGAAACACAAAAGACCGCAAATAGCCAAAAGCAGTCTTGAGAAAGAAGAATGGAGTAGGAGGAATCACCCTTCTTGACTTCAGATTATACTACAAAGCTACAGTCATCAGGACAGTATGTTACTGGCACAAAAACAGAAATATACACCAATGGAACAAGATAGAAAGCCCAGAAATAAACCCATGCACCTATGGGTACCTTATTTTTGACAAAAGAGGCAAGAATATACAATGGGGCAAAGACAGCCTCTTCAGTAAATGGTACTGGGAAAACTGGACAGCTACATGTAAAAGAATGAAATTAGAACACTTCCTAACACCATACAGAAAGATAAACTCAAAATGGATTAACGACCTAAATATGAGACCAAAAACTAAAAAGACTCTTAGAGGAAAACAGAGGCAGAACACTTAATGATATAAATCAAAGCAAGATCCTCTATAACCCACCTCCTAGAGTAATGGAAATAAAAACAAAAGTAAACAAGTGGGACCTGATTAAACTTAAAAGCTTTTGCAAAGCAAAGGAAACTTTCAGTTCAGTTCAGTTCAGTCACTCAGTCGTGCCTGACTCTTTTGTGACCCCATGAATCACAGCATGCCAGGCCTTCCTGTCCATCACCAACTCCCGGAGTCTACTCAAAGTCATGTCCATAGACTCGGTGATGCCATCCAGCCATCTCATCCTCTGTCGTCCCCTTTTCCTCCTGCCCCCAATCCCTCCCAGCATCAGGGTCTTTTCCAATGAGTCAACTCATCACATCAGGTGGCCAAAGTATTGAAATTTCAGCTTAAGCATCAGTCCTTCCAATGAACACCCAGGACTGATCTCCTTTAGGACGGACTGGTCGGATCTCCTTGCAGTCCAAGGGACTCTCAAGAGTCTTCTCCAACACCACAGTTGAAAAGCATCAATTTTTCAGCACTTAGATTTCTTCACAGTCCAACTCTCACATCCATACATGACCACTGGAAAAACCATAGCCTTCACTAGACAGACCTCTGTTGGCAAAGGAAACTATAAGCAAGGTGAAAAGACAATCCTCAGAGTGGTAGAAAACAATAGCAACTGAAACAACTGACAAAGGATTAATTTCCAAAATATACAAGCAGCTCATACAACTCAATACCAGAAAAACATACAACCCAATCAAAAAGTGGGAAAGAGACCTAAGCAGACATTTTTCCAAAGAAGACTTACAGATGGCTAACAAACACAGGAAAAGATGCTCAACCTCACTCATGACTAGAGAAATGCAAATCAAAACTACCAGCAGATATCACCTCACACCGGTCAGAATGGCCAGTGGGGGCGGAGCCTCGCCTCCTCTCACCCCACCCCTTTCCGTTTGGGGCTCTGTTGGTCCTTCTGCCCAACTGTGCTTCCTTTCTCTGCTTTTCGCTGCCTTTAAATCTCTTTGATTTCCTCTGGAGCAGAGCTGCTTCCTGCCTGTTCTAAGTTAGTGTTTCACACAACTTAAGGCAAAAGAGAAAGAATTTTGAGAGCCGCCTCGATGGGAAGCCGAGATGTTTTCAGCAAGTTGAAAAAAGGCAAAATTCAACAGCTCTTTGTGCAAGTGTGTGAAGATGGGTGTCTCGTAAGTGCTGAAAAGTTGAATATAATTCCTCAGATGATCCGTTGGGAGGAAGCCTCAGTAATTGTAACCAGAGACCTGCTTACAACGAGGCAGCTGGCTTTTCCCTTAGGAAGTGATTCCAGAAAGAAAGAGGGAGACCGGAATCCAGTGTCATCTATAACATAATCACAGAAATGATATGCCGTTACTCCTGCCACATTCTGCTGATACAAAGACTATTCTGGTAATTGTTGTCGCTGCTGGTGCTGCTGCTGCTGAAGCAACCAATTGCCCTCCTTCTACCAGGACTGAACAAGTTTCCAAGAAGCAGGACTTTTTATGCTAAAGCTGGGCAGGAAACTAGCCCAGTGGGGTGCGTCGAACACCTCAACTGCTCTGCAGTTCCCTTCCCAAGCACCGTCCCCCCTGCTGGCTTTCTTTCCTAACCTCCTTCTCCTCACGCAGTCCCTGAAAGGATATTCTGGAGAAGAGCAAACAAGACAGGAATAAGAGAGTGCCACAGACAATTGGACCCCAAGAGAGTACACCTTTCTCCTTAAATGTGAGATTAGCAACTTCCCTGGTAGTCCAGTGGTTAAGACGCTGTGCTTCTTTCCACTGCAGATTATGTGCGTTCAATCCCTGGTGGGGGACCTAAGATCTCAGAGTTGAAGATTTAATCATTTCTTACACAGAAAGCATTAATCAGTACAATATAATGGTAAATGTATGTCAAGTTAATAAATTACTTATTAAAGAAAACGTGTTTAGGAACTTCCCCGGTGGTCCAATGGTTAAGACCCCACCTTCCAATGCAGTGATTGCGGTTCCTTCCCTAGCAGGGGAACTAGGATCCCAAATGCTTTGGGCTGTGAACAAAAACGAAAATATGTTTCTGAAGGATCTGTGAGTGGGGACAAATTCTAAGTAGGGCATATTGATACTGATTTTCATGATTAAAGTATCAATAGCTCAAATCTCACGGTTCCCTGCTGGAACCTCGGGTGGTGAATATGACTGTGGTCACTAAGACCTAGGAGAACATTCTCTAGGGAGTTGGCACTAAGGTGCACCTGCTCTTGCAGACTACAGTGGGAATCACGGGGGAATTTCTGTCTAACAGACATTGAGTCCTAACAGTATACACAGGGAGTATTTGCCTCAAGATACTTCTTGAGAAGTTCTATGACATTTCAGGCAATGCCGTATGAAAATTTCACCTCCGTAAAATGATAGATGGAGAAATTTCCTCTCATTTTGAAAATCCTTCTCAGGTACTTTGGCTCCATGTCACTACTCATAATCTAAAGGGAGGCACAGTTCACTGGTCAACTAATTTTTGGTAGAAAGACGTCTCATGGAGACAAACTACACAAGCAAACACATGAAACTCCCTTCCTTTCTTAGACCTCAGTGTTTCCTACTGCTTCCATGTGAGTCCCTGTCTGTCTCCAGGGACCAAGGGGAATAGAACCTTCCTCAAGCATTTCAATAGTCTCTTTGGAGATGATCGGCATAAACTTTTAATTGTTGTTTTATCACTAGCAACTGAGCAATAAAGGTTTTCACATACAATCTCAGTTCCCCAAGCCTGTGTCACATCGAAGCTACAGGTGAAAAGATAATTGCAGTTCTGAGGGGACGTGAATCACAGGATGACAAGCCCTTATCTAGGGGTCTGGCTGCCTTCCTCCCTGTGACAGGGGCAGCTTGCCGTGTCCAAAACCAAGAACCCACTATCCGGGCAATGGGAGGACGTCAAGTGAGTAGTTTCTGTTTCAGCCTGAGGGCAAGAATCTGCAAGAAACAGGTGCTTTGGGGAGTCTGGGTTGGTGACCATACAGGAAAAAGAAAGTGTTCTGACTCAAAGTAATCCAGGGCCAAAGCAACATGGGAAGGAGGAATAATTTTAAAAATTCAATGGAGCTATTAAAGAGAGATTAGCTGCTACACCAGATGTCAGTTCCCAATGCCTCCTAAAGTATCTTAGTGTAATTCTTTTTGAAAAATATTTATTTGGCTGTGCCGGATCTTACTTGTGGAATATGGGATCTAGTTCCCTGACGAGGGATCAAACCTAGGCCTTCAAACCCAACCTCCCCCACCCGCCACCCACATTGGGAATGAGGAATCTTAGTCACTGGGCCACCAAGGAAGTCACAGTGTAATTTTTGTGACAGTGATTGTTACTGTTGAATCCAAGCCATATGAAACCTGATGTTTAATGTAACTAATGACTGGAATTGCATAGATAGATCTGAAATCATGGAGTACCTTACAGAAATCATGCATTTTTAGGGTTACTATACGTGTGCCAATAGCAGCTCCATGATTAATAAAAATAAATTAAAACTATGGGTTTCATCTGTCTTTAATAGAAACAGTGTATACAGTTGACAATTTTCTGCTTAGTCGATCAGTCGTGTCGGACTCTTTGCAACGCCATGTATTGTAGCCCGCCAGGCTCCTCTGTCCATGGAAGTCTCCAGTCAAGAATACTGTCTCTTTCTTCATTCAGTTTAGTTCAGATGCTCAGTCATGTCCAACTCATTACAACCCCATGGACTGCAGCATGCCAGGCCTCCCTGTCCATCACGAACTCCCAAAGTCTATTCAAACTCATGCCCATTGAGTTGTGATGCCATCCAAGCATCTCATCCTCTGTTGTCCCATCTCCTCCCACCCTCAATCTTTCCCAGCATCTGGGTCTTCTCAATTAAATCAGTTCTTTCCATCATGGGGTCAAAGTATTGGAGTTTCAACTTCAACATCAGTCCTTCCAATATTTAGGGCTGATTTCCTTTAGGATGGACTGGTTGAATCTCCTTGTAGTACAACGGACTCTCAAGAGTCTTCTCCAACACCACAGTTCAAAAGCATCAATTCTTCGGGGCTCAGCTTTCTTCATAGTCCAACTCTCACATCCATACATGACTACTGGATAAACCATAGTCGTGACTAGACATAGCTTTGTTGGCAAAGTAATGTCTCTGCTTTTTAATATACTGTCTAGGTTGGTCATAACTATTCTTCCCAGGAGTAAGCATCTTTTAATTTCATGGCTGCAGTCACCATCTGCACTGATTTTGGAGCCCCCAAAAATAAATCCTGCCACTGTTTCCACTCTTTTCCCATCTATTTGCCATGAAGTGATGGGACCAGATGCCATGATCTTAGTTTTCTGAAGGCTGGGCTTTAAGCCAAATTTTGACTCTCTTCTTTCACTTTCATCAAGAAGCTCTTTAGTTCTTCTTCGTTTTCTGCCATAAGGGTGGTGTCATCTGCATAGCTGAGGTTATTTTATTTCTCCCATCAATCTTGATTCCAGCTTGTACTTCTTCCAGCCCAGCATTTCTCAGTATGTACTCTGCATATAAGTTCAATAAGCAGGGCGACAATATACACACCTGACGTACTCCTTTCCCTATTTGGAACCAGTCTGTTGTTCCATGTGGAGTTCTAACTGTTGCTTCCTGACCTCTATACAGATTTCTCAAGAGGCAGGTCAGGTGATCTGGTATTCCCATCTTTCTAAGAATTTTCCACAGTTTCTTGTGAAGGTTACTGTTGGTTGTGGGTTAACACTTCATTCATTACAACCAACTGAAACACTAAAAACCATTCACTTCTACTAATAGCCTTGTATGAATTTCACACATAGTTGACATAAAACCTTTAATAATCCACGGTATGATCCATGATTAAATACATATCAAAAGTACAGAGAAAGATATTCATTTTTCTGATTTTTATGGTGTACAAACAAAGCCTAGGAAACAATTAGTAAACATGATACACACTAATTGTCTGCCTTTTCCAGGAAGGGTTTCCAATACATTTCTAGGTTATCACAGAAGCTGTCTTTATTGCAACACTGTCAAGTAATATTCATGACTTGTGCTGAAATTATAAAGGTACATCAGTATTGTAGTGAACTGTGATGGTGTTCCTCTTTCAAATCAATTGATAGACCTATTGAAAATTTATAACCAACTTCTGTCTTCCTTTAATACTTGAAGACATTCCATGATCACTTACATCATGGCAACCTCCCGGGATATTTCACATCAATGACAAACACCTCCATTTAGATGTTCATTGTCCATTTTACATTATGGTATCCTTCATCTTCTAATGGAGAATAGATAGAAATGGTTGCAACACAATATGAAAAGGCTAATCTTTCAAGCATAAACCATCCAAAACTTATGTTTGCATACACACTATAGAAGTGAAGCATAGTATGGATTATTTGAGCATTGAATTACATTCACTTCTAATAATCTCAAATCACGTCATTATAAACAAGCATACATTGCTAATAATTCTAACTTTCTAACCATCAATCCACATTTACAATTCATGCTAATATATCCATTTTCTGTGAGTTTTAACTATGGAGTACTCCCTACAGTAATTCTCCTTCAGAGAAACTTCGGAAAAGAGGATTGATGAAATACTTTCTAATATGCAGTCTCTTATGTTTCTTTACATTTGACTTTTGATTAAATATTTTTTACATATTTGTTACATCATTTTCACAGGTCTCTTTTATAAACTCCCAAGTTCTCTGATGCATGCTTATGACAAACCTTTCATCACTTCTTCCATTCCTAGTGTTCTTCCCAGGTGTGTGTTCTCAGCTGCTTAGTGAGATGACCACTATGACTAAAGCCTTTGCCACAATCTTCATGCTTTTAAGGTTTCTCTCCAGTATGAACTCGCAGATGTGTAGTGAGAATTGATTTCTGATTAAAGGCTTTGCCACATTCTGTACATTTATACGGTTTCTCTCCAGTATGAACTCGCAGATGTGTAGTGAGAATTGATTTCTGATTAAAGCCTTTGCCACATTCTATACACTTATACGGTCTCTCCCCAGTATGAATTCGCTGATGTCTAGTAAGAGCAGAACTGTTCATGAAGGTCTTCCCACATTCTGTACACTTATAATGCTTCTCCCCCATATGAATTCGGTGATGTTTACTAAGATTTGAACTCGGAATAAAGGCTTTGCCACATTCTGAACATTTATAACATTTCTCTCCAGTGTGAGTAAGCTGATGTTGAGTAAGAAGTGAGTGACGACAAATGTTTTGTCACATTCTGTACATTTGACAGATGTCTTTCCTGCATGAATCTTCCTATGTCTACTTAGATTGGATGAGGTACTAAAGAATTTCCTATGTATCTTACATTGGTTTTCTTTCTGTGAATTTTGAATAGTTTGCTGTTGTACAAGTTCTGAAGACTGATTAGAAGCTTTACCATATTCACTACAATTATAAGTCTTCTCTCCAGTGTGAATACTCTTTACAGAACGAACTGACATCTGATAAAAGATATTTCTGCATTTATTACTTTTAGAATCCCTGTATGATGATTCAGGTACCTGATGTTTCATAAGGTTTGAGTCTCCTTCAACCTTATACCCAGTTTCATTGCTTGAATACCTTCTCACTCCACCATAAATACCCTTGTAATTACTGGGGCTGGAACTCTTACTTAAGACCTGACTAATTTTATTACACGTGGAAAGCTGTTCCATATTAGCAATATCATGATGTGTATTGAACAATGACGGTTGGACTACATCTCTTCCATTATCATCAACATTATACATCGTGGAATGGAGAGGAAATATCTTTTGCTAGAAGAATAATGACTTCCTGCTCACAGATCCCTCAAATTGAGTATATTGTGAGTTTTGCCCCTCATTTTTAAATTTCAGGTGTTCAGACATGCTTGAATGTATGCATAAATGAAGGCCTACATTCAGAATTGTTTGAATGAGTATTTGCAGTAGAGACTAAATCACCTTCCAAATATACCACGTTTCCTTTCAGAGAACATGTATGTTTCTCAAGGTGAGGTGAATCTTTTCTTAAAAACTTACACTTCTCAGCAGATATTGAAGACTGAAATTGGTGTTTTCCACAATTTGACTCATGTTGCTCATTTCTTTTTGCAATATTTCCCTTATGTGTCACTGTCTCAATTTTTTTATGTCCATATAAACATGTCTGTCTTTCGTATGCCCTCCTATATTCCCAGTGTTTTATTAAATTGAAATTTCTGAGGTGAAATCTTTCATATATTCCTAGGTTTGCTTTTGGATACAAATCTTTTATCCTTGGTTTCTGTGGCATCAAATCCCAGGTGTCTTGAGGAGACACTAGCTGAAAGATAGCAAATAATAAGTAATTTTACCTGCTATTCCCAGGGAATATCCTTAAAGATTTAGAGAAAACTGATGAACTTTTCATTAGTTCAAAAATGAAGTAGATAAGGGAGGATAAACATGCCAGAGGATTAGGGGGACATGGAATTCTTCTCTCTCCACAAAGCCATCAAGAATACATCAGAAACCCACTCCAGTACTCTTGCCTGGAGAATTCCATGGACTGAGGAGCCTGGTAGGCTACAGTCAATGGGGTTGCAAAGAGTCAGACACTACTGAGCAACTTCACTTTCACTTTTTCACTTTACTTTACAATATTGTAGTGGCTTTCTGCCATACATTGACATGAATCAGCCATGGGTGTACATGTGTCCCCCATCCTGAACCCCCCTCCCACCTCCCTCCCCATCCCATCCCTCAGGGTTGTCCCAGTGCACCAGCTTTGAGTGCCCTGTTTCATGCATTGAACTTGGACTGGTGATCTATTTCACATATGGTAATATACATGTTTCAATGCTATTCTCTCAAATCATCCCACCCTCACCTTCTCCCACAGAGTCCAAAAGTCTGTTCTTTACATCTGTGTCTCTTTTGCTGTCTCACATATAGGATCATCATTACCATCTTTCTAAATTCCATATATATGCATTAATATACTATATTGGTGTTTTTCTTTCTGACTTACTTCATTCTGTATAATAGACTCCAGTTTCATCCACCTCATTAGAACTGATTCAAATGCATTCTTTTTAATAGCTGAGTAATATTCCATTGTGTATATGTACCACAGCTTTCTTATCCATTTGTCTGCCAATGGACATCTAGGTTGCCTTCCATGTCCTGGCTATTGTAAACAGTGCTGTGATGAACATTGGGGTACACGTGTCTCTTTCAATTCTGGTTTCCTCCTACCTCTATTGATTTTGTTTGATTTTCCCTTTTTCAGCTTGCTAGTGGGTTACATTAATTGATTTTCAAGTGCTGAACCAGTGTTGCATACCTAAGATAAATCCCACTTGGCCATTGTGTAAAATCCTTTCTATATTGGATTTCAATACTCTATTGGATTCAAGTTGTTGCTATTTTGTTGAGGATTTTTGAATTGATGTTCATGAGAGATATTAGCCTGTAGTTTTCTTTTCTTATAATGTCTTTGGTGTTTGTATTAGGGTGTTTTTGGTCTCACAGAATGAGTTAAGAAGTATTCCTTCTGCTTCTATCTTCTAGAAGAGATCATATAGAATTGGTACAATTTCTTCCTTTAATGTTTGGCAGAATTCAACAGTGACCTCTGGGCATAGTACTGTCTGGTTTGGAAGGTTATTAATTATTAATTCCATTTATTTAATATATATGACTATTCAAATAGAGTATTTGTTCCTGTGTAACTTTTGGCTTTTTTGCTTTTTTAAGGAAGGTTTGCTCTACTTTATCTTCTAACATCTTAATGAAATTGATTTGTTTTTTAAATTCCAAAAGTATCTTCTTATTTTTTATTCTTTTTCCAAAGAATTCTGCTCTTGTACTATGGATATGATAATTTCTTAATTTTCTAGGGATATTAATGTAAGCTTTTAAAAAGACTCTTTTTTTTAAATGGAAGCTGAAGAATTGATGTTTTTAAATTGGTGTTGGAGAAGACTCTTGAGAGTTCCTTGGACTGCAAGGAGATCCAACCAGTCCATCCTAAAGGAGATCAGTCCTGGGTGTTCATTGGAAGGACTGATGTTGAAGCTGAAACTCCAATACTTTGGCCACCTGATGCGAAGAGCTGACTCATTTGAAAATACCCTGATGCTGGGAAAGATTGAGGGCAGGAGGAGAAGGGGAGGAATGGCAGAAGATGAGATGGTTGGATAGCATCACTGACTCAATGGACATGACTTTAGGTAGACTCCAGCAGTTGGTGATGGATAGGGAGGCCTGGCATGCTGCGGTTCATGGGGTCACAAGAGTTAGACATGACTGAGCAACTGAACTGAGTGAACTGAATCACTTGGAAAGTTTCCCAAATATGAAAAGAAGCAGAAAGAGGGAGAGATAGGGGGAAAAGAGTGAGAATGAGAATTCAGTAGAATGGTAGAATACAAAGTTTATTTATAGGAATCAGTCAATATCGTCAGTATCTACAAACAATCCATTAGAAGATTTAATGGAACAGAACATTTTTGCAATGGTAACAAAAAAGGAAAAAATGTGTTTAGCAAAAACTGTGCAAAACGTATGAGGAAAATACTACTGAGAGACAAGATACCTGAAGAAATGAAAAGACATACTCTATTCATGGATAGGGAAGATTCACATTGTAAAGCTATGGATTTTATGTAAGTTAATTTATAAACTTAATGCAACCCCCCCCCCAAAAAAAAGAATACATCAGAAACGGAACTCTTCTCACAGAGCCCATCTGGACACTAGCAGAGGCCCTTGGAAATCTACAAGGACAGAAACATTCCTGCTGAGCCAGGTAGGAGCAAGAGAAAGAAGAAGGAAAAGGAAGAGGAGAGGCAGTGGAATGGGGCCTGCACCCTGGGGGGACATGAAAGTGAGGAGCGGTCTCCACATCCGGGGAAGGCCCTCGTCGGGGAGCTCAGTTTGGACAGAAGGAGAGCCTCATTCTCTGTGGGAGAGAACATGGCAACCCGCGTGTGGCAGCAGGACAGGGTGAGACCTGCACACGGGGTGCTGACCCCTGCCCTGCCCACCCAGCCTGAGAGGCACGCCCACCGCTGCAGACAAGGGCTGGGTGCTGGAATGTGGGGTTCAGAGAGCAGACCCAGGCAGAGGACTGCGGTTGGCCAGTGAGGAGACATCCTGAGGGGACGGGAGGGAGGGAGGAGCTCTATAAATGGGATGCTTGTGGAGGAAGCCTGAACCACCATATAGTAGAGGACAAACCACTGGACCAATCTCATGCACCAAGGTGCAGGCACCAGAAGGATGACTGACTAGGTGCCCATAGCCTTCAAAACAGAGACTACAAGCAGAAAACTGGACAAAATGAGGTGGCAAAGGAATGTGTGACAGAGGGAGAAGCAGGCTAAGAACCTACAGGAACCACTAAATGAAGAGGAGATAGGCAATCTAAGGATTACTTCTTGCTTTTAGTCATCTGAAGTGGAGACACCAAACATTTTCACAAATCCTAGCTGCCTAATAATTGTTTCGTCCACTTCTTGTCAAACATGTTTCCAAGAATGTTCTATTAGATGCTTCAATCTAAAAATAATAAACAATATTGACAGAGAACTATTCATAAAGTGAAGGACACTTTATGGAATAAAGGACACTTTGTTATAGGAAAATATCTGAAGAAGTTCATTACACATAAGGTAAACTTAATAATTTCTTGAGAAATTAAATGAGAGACTTTGAAAATATGCTTGAAACACTGGGAATTCTACTCATTGCTCTGTGGAGACCTAAATGGGAAATCAATGGAATGGGAAGGACTAGAGATCGCTTCAAGAAAATTAAAGATATCAGAGTAAGATTTCATGCAGAGATGGGCACAATAAAGGACAGAAATGGTATGGGCCTTACAAAAGCAGACCTTAACAAAAGGTGTCAGGACTATGTGGAAGACCGATACAAAATATCTTAATGACCATGATAACCAGGGTGGTGTGATCACTCACCTAGACACAGACATCCTGGAATCTGAAATCAAGTGTGTCTAAAGAAGCATCACTACCAGCAGAGCTAGTGGACGTGATGGAATTCCAGTTAAGCTATTTAAATCATAAAGATGATGCTGTGAAAGTGCTGCACTCAATATGCCAGCAAATTTGGAAACCTCAGTAGTGGCCACAGGACTGGGAAACATTAGTTTTCATTCTAATCTCAAAGAAAGGCAATGTCAAAAAATGTTAAAAAAGACTGCACAATTGCATTGATGTCACACACTATCAAAGGCAGGCTCAAATTCTCCAAGTAACGCTTCAACAGAATGTGTACTCAGAAATTCTAGATCATCAAGCTGGATTTAGAGAAAGCAGAGGAACCAGTGATGAAATTGCCAACACCCCTTGGATCACAGAAAAAGCAAGAGAGTTCCAGAAAAACAGCTGCTTTGGCTTTATTAACTATTCTTTCCTCTTGGTGTACAGTAGTACAAAATTATAAAACAGCTGTATTCCAAATTAGAAGTTTTGTAAAAGATTTCTTTATATAATCTAGAAATTCTTATAGTTTGAATCAACCATTAATAATATGGGTGGAAAATGTGCTAAGCTTTTATGCCAATTTATTTTAAAATTTGATGAGATAGAGTACATTAACATACCTAGTATTTTAGAATGGGGCCAAATGCACTTCAGATATTTAATATGAAATCATGTAAGGAAAAGAGAAACTTTGAAGTAAACCTGAGATGTGCATTCTTTGATTTTCAGCAGGTTTTGCTTTCTGCAGTGAAAAAATTACTTGAATTTGAAATTTATTTAGAAGGTCCTATCTCTAGCTCCCAGTGGATAGGAAGTTATAAATCAGAAAACAAAGGCCTGTCCCTAGTATTTCTGGGAGTTTAGCAGTTTGTCTACGACTCACACATTTTTGTCCAGAGGTAGAAACTTTAAAAGGACTGTCATACAGTTACTCATAAATGGCACAGTTTTCCTAGGATCCCCAAGAAATGGAAGAGCAACCAATGAATGCAGTTTGTGCCAAGCCAAGAGGAGACGTTTAGTTCACACTGTGATGGGAAAAAGGAATCACTGGAGATCAATTCATGAATGATTTCAGAGACAGAATGGGGCAGGTGATCCATTTCTTTGACAGTAGCAAAAATAAACCCAGGTTTTCCAAAATCATTTCCACTGAGGCACATCTTCCAAAACCACCTGACAAAGGATGACTTCCTCACTGCTCCTTGGACCTCTCATCTGAGTCCACTCACACCTACCTGGGTATATGGCTGTTGTCTCTATTCTCCTTATAGTCCTGGGATCGTTCAGTTGCTCCAGAAAGGTGACCAGATTCAGCCCAGAGACTACAAGTCCTGTTCATCAGAGAAAGGAATATTTGTGTTCTTAGAGATTCATCCGTGTCCAATCCTATATGTATTCAGGTGAGACGAGAATGCATGGGAGAATGTTAATACAGCCTAGAAAATGATTTCCCCAAATACTTTATTCAAAGCACCTCTACAACACTAACAAATACATAACAATCAAATCCTGAGATTTTGGTCACATGCTGCTAAGGAAAAGTAAGTGTGTATGAATGTGAAATTAAGAGAGGGTGCAACTATTTAATACCACAGAACGTATACAATTACCACTCACCTAGAATGAAGCAGGCAGAGTACCTCAGGGAAGAAAAAGCTTACCAGCATAGCAAACCATCATGAAGCCTTTCTTTCTAAACTCACAGACACTCATTTCCCCCTAGAAAGCAGAGATCTGAAACCACTGTGGGAAGCAGACAATTTCAGAAGACATTCTAGAAATGAAGGAACCAAAACCTCGTGGGTAGGTAAGCGATTCTGGAAGGAAGTTGTCCTCACCCAAGGAGGCCAGGTTCCTGTAGTTCTCTAACATCACGTCCCTGTACAAGTCCCGCTGACCGAGGTCCAGGCATTCCCACTCCTCTTGAGTGAAGTCTATGGCCACATCCTGGAACGTCAGCCGTCCCTGAAATACAAAGTACAGATGCCATGGGGCCGTGGGAAGACTTCCTTATGTGACCCAACATGGAAACAGCAAGTTCAGAGACCTGGTTTTCCTTTAGGAGAGTGTCTGCTATTACACAAGAATACAATTTTTACACAGTAGTATCTTCACCATATTTTTAACCCCAGGAAAAGAGGATGACATATGACCCATAAACTACTACAGAAAATATTATGACTAGGAAGAAGAATTATAAAATAATCAAGAATTATAAAAATAAATATTGGCATACTTATTTTTGACTGTTGTACTCATGTGACACAGGATAAATTGTCTATCAAAAAAAACAAAAACAAAAAAAACCTGGAAATACTTTTTAAAAACACATTCCAATCCAAACATTCTATAGTGGGACCAATGTGCCACATTTTTAGCAAGCTTATTTCAACTACTAATGCTGAAAATTCTGTTCCATGAATAACCATTTTGAAGAGCTCTTAGGTAGAATAGTAAGGAAAGAATTCATACTTAACTTTGAACTTTAAGTGTTCTACAGATTTTACAGGTCTCATAGTAGTAACCTTGGTGGCAAGAGTCATTTTAACTATTTAGCATCTACTATATATGCAGGTCAGGAAGCAACAGTTAGAACTGGACATGGAGACAAGGGTGCCCACTCTCACCACTACTATTCAACATAGTTTTGGAAGTTTTGGCCACAGCAATCAGGGCAGAAAAAGAAGTAAAAGGAATCCAGATAGGAAAAGAAGAAGTGAAACTTTCACTGTTTGCAGACAACATGATCCTCTACATAGAAAACCCTAAAGACTCTACCAGAAAATTATTAGAGCTAATCAATGAATATAGTAAATTTGCAGGATATAAAATTAATACACAGAAATCCCTTGCATTCCTATACACTAACAATGAGAAAACAGAAAGAGAAATTAAGGAAACAATCCCATTCACCATTGTAACAAAAAGAATATAGTACTTAGGAGTGTATCTACATAAGGAAACAAAAGACCTATACATAGAAAACTATAAAACACTGATGAAAGAAATCAAAGAGGACACAAACAGATGGAGAAATATACCGTGTTCATGGATTGGAAGAATCAACATTGTTAAAATGGCTATACTACCCAAAGCAATCTATAGATTCAACGCAATCCCTATCAAGCTACCAACGGTATTTTTCACAGAACTAGAGCAAATAATTTCACAATTTGTATGGAAATACAAAAAACCTCGAATAGCCAAAGTAATCTTGAGAAAGAAGAATGGAACTGAAGGAATCAACCTGCCTGACTTCAGACTATACTACAAAGCCACAGTCATCAAGACAGTATGGTACTGGCACAAAGACAGAAATATAGATCAATGGAACAGAATAGAAAGCCCAGAGATAAATCCACGAACCTATGGACACCGTATCTTCGACAAAGGAGGCAAGGATATACAATGGAAAAAAGACAACCTCTTTAACAAGTGTTGCTGGGAAAACTGGTCAACCACCTGTAAAAGAATGAAACTAGAATACTTTCTAACACCATACACAAAAATAAACTCAAAATGGATTAAAGCTCTAAATGTAAGACCAGAAACTATAAAACTCCTAGAGGAGAACATATGCAAAACACTCTCTGACATAAATCACAGCAGGATCCTGTATGACCCACATCCCAGAATATTAGAAACAAAAGCAAAAATAAACAAATGGGACCTAATGAAACTTAAAAGCTTTTGTACAGCAATGGAAACTATAAGCAAGGTGAAAAGACAGCCCTCAGATTGGGAGAAATATTAGCAAATGAAGCAACAGACAAAGGATTAATCTCAAAAATATACAAGCAACTCCTGCAGCTCAACTCCAGAAAAATAAATGGCCCAATCAAAAAATGGGCCAAAGAACTAAACAGACATTTCTCCAAAGAAGACACACAGGTGGCTAAAAAACACATGAAAAGATGCTCAACATCACTCATTATCAGAAAAATGCAAATCAAAACCACAATGAGGTACCATTACACACCAGTAAGGATGGCTGCTATCCAAAAGTCTACAAGCAAGGGTTAGATAATTTAGTTTCACTGCAGAATTGAGACTAAGGTACAGAGGTGTCCCATATACCTTTTGTTCCCTCACGAAGATAATCTCCCTACTTATGTCCCCACCAGTATGTACATTTGTTGCCACTGATGAATATACATAGACATAAAACACAGTTTCTAGTTTCACCCTATGTTTCTCTTCTAGGGGTGTTCACTCTAGGATCTGAGCAAGTGTATGTGTCCATTACAAAACTTGTGTCCATTACAACAGTTTAACACAATGATTTCAAGTTCCTGAACTCAGGATATTCATAGCCCCTCCTTTGCCACAAATAGCAACCACTGACCATTTTAGTCTCTTCAAAATTTCCGAATGAATTCTCAGGTGGCTCCAAGGTAAAGAATCCACCTGCCAATGCAGGCGACTTGAGTGATGTGGGTTCAATCCTTGGGTAAGGATCCCCTGCAAGATCCCTTGAAAGAAGAAATGGCCACCCACTCCAGTGTTCTTTCCTGGGAAATCTCACGGACAGAGGAACCTGGCAGGCACAGTCCATTGGGTCCCAAAGACTCAGACACAATGGAGCACATGAGAACATTTACCTACACCACAATGCCAGGTTGTAAAAATCCGACTTCTTGTGGCACTTTCAGATGGGCTTCTTTCACTTAGTAAAATGCATGGAATGATTGTCCATGTATTTTATACCTTGAAAGCTTAATATAAAAATGCTTAATATCTATGTCTGCAGCTCTAGTCCTGCTCATTATATAGGATCATCAATAACATTTTCTAGATTCCATACGTACATATGTTAAAACTTATTTTCACAAATATAGAGAATAGACCTGTGGACACAGTGGGAGAATGAGAGGGGGCCCAATTGAGAGAAGGGCCTCAACATATATTCACCACAATGTGTAAAATAGGTAGCAAGTGGGAAGCTGCTCCATAGCACAGAGAGCTCAGCGCGGGGCTCTGTGATGGCTAGAGGGGTGAGACGGAGATCGTGGGAGGGAGGTTCAAGAGAGAGTGGGTATACATATACCTATGGCTGATTGATGAAGTTGTCCAGCAGAATCTAACACATTGTAAAGCAATTATATTCCAAAATATATATCTCAAAGGAAAGAAAAAAAAAAAAAACAACAGGCTGATAACACAGTGCTTAGGAACCCACCTGACAGTGCAGGGCCCTGAGGCCTCATCCCTGGTCCAAGAATACTCCACGTGCTCTGGGGAGACTAACCCTGTGCGCCTCAGCTGCTGAAGCTGGCTGGGCAACTTGGTCCTTTAGATTGGCACGAGGCAAAGAAAGATGCTCACCATCGCTAAACAATAAGAAATGCAGAACAAAACGACAATGATACATCACCTCCTGACAGACAGAATAACTATTAGCAAAAAGCCCACCAATAATATCATAAACGCTGAAGAGGCTTGGAGATCAGGGAACCTCCTACATGGCTGGAGGGAGTGTATGCTGGTGCAGTCACTTGGGAGGACAGTGTGGATGTTCCTTAAAAAACATAACTTCCTAAAAAAATAAAAATAAAAAAATAACCTTCTGACATTTAAGGAAATTAATTCCCAGTATTGTAGACAAAATAGATTAACTGACAAATTTATCAGATTTGCAGTTTTTAGTAAATCATCTGCAATTCTGAAATGACCAATTGTGAACTAGAATTTTTAAATTCTTTAAGTAAGTGTGAACGAATACACACACACTCATATGTTCTTTTTGTTTCTCACTGCCTGTATATCTTCAGATATATCTTCATTGTATTCAGTGTGTGGTACATAAATTGTATAACACATATTCTTTCAGATATTTATATATTGCATTCAATGTATGACTTTGGCCGAACATGGCAAAGCTGATAGTTTCATTGAGTTAGACAAGGCTGTGGTCCATGTGATCAGATTGGTTAGTTTTCTGTGATGGTGGTTTTCATTCTCTCTGCCCTCTGATGGAGAAGGGTTAGAGGCTCATGGAAGCTTCCTGATGGGAGAGCATATCTGAGGTTATTGATATTTCTCCCAGCAATCTTGATTCCAGCTTGTGCTTCACCCAGCCCGGCATTTACATGACCTACTGTGCATTTCAGTTAAATAAGCAATGTGAGAACATACAGACTTGATGTACTCCTTTCCCAATTTGGAACCAGTCTGTCTGTTCCATGTCCAGCTCTAACTGTTGCTTCTTGACCTGCATACAGATTTCTCAGGAGGCAGGTGAGGTGGTCTGGTATTCCCATCTCTTTAAGAATTTCCCACAGTTTCTTGTGATCCACACAAAGGCTTTAGCATAATTAATGGAGCAGAAATAGATTGGTCTATTTCTGGAATGGTCTTTCTTTTTCTATGATCCAAGGGATGTTGGCAATTTGATCTCTGGTTCCTCTAACTTTTCTAAATCCAGCTTGACTATCTGGAAGTTCTTGGTTCACATACTATTGAAGCCTGACTTGGAGAATTTTGAGCATGACTTTCCTAGCATGTGAGATGAGTGCAACAACTGTGCCTCAGTCTGAGCATTCTTTGGCATTGCCTTTCTTTGGGATTCGAATGAAAACTGACCTTTTCCAGTCCTGCGGCCAGGGCTGTTTTCCAAGTTTGCTGCCATATTGAGTGCAGCAATTTAACAGCAGCATATTTTAGGATTTTAACTAGCTCAGCTGGAATTCCATTACCTTCACTAGCTTTGTTTGTAAGTGATCCTTTCTAAGGCTCATTTGACTTTGCACTTCAGAATATCTGGCTCTAGGTACATGATCACACCATCGTGGTTATCTGGGTCATTAAGATCTTTTTTGTATAGTTCTTCTGTATATTCTTGCCACCTCTTCTTAATATCTTCTGCTTCTGTTAGGTCCATACCATTTCTGTCCTTTATTGTGAATGTTACTTGATTTATAAAATAATTGTATTTAATAACAATGACATTAATGTATTTTACAAAAGTAGTTATGTTTTAAAATAAAACATATCATGCCTTGTCATTTAATTTTAAGTTTGGTAGCATTTCTAAATGTATTATTTGGGTTGCAAGTTTCTCTTTATCTTGAAACTCTTACTGTTAAGCCAATAGGGAATACGGATAAATTTTATGCATCTAATCAAATGTAGGTATACTGAAAGAAGTAGAAGGTATTAGCCATTCAGTCGTGCTCAGTCGTGCTCAGTCGTTTCCAACTGTTTTTGACCCCATGGACTGTAATCCGCTAGGTTCCTCTGTCCATGGAATTCTCTAGAGAAGAATACTGAAGTGGGTTGCCATTTCTACTCCAGGGGCTCTTCCTGACCCAGGGGTTGAACGTGGGTCTCCTGGACCACGGTTAGATTGTTTACTGTCTGAACTGCCAGGGAAGCCCTCATTGTAGTCTGATTTAGAGGCCTGATCTATGACAGGGCTTCTGGATAGCTCAGTTGATAAAGAATCCACCTGCAATGCAGAATGAGCCCGGTTCGATTTCTGGCTTGTGAAGATCCCCTAGAGCAGGGAAAGGCTACCCACTCCAGTATTCTGGTCTTGAGAGTTCCATGGACTGTATCATCCATGGGGTTGCAAAGTGTGCAAAATGATAGAGTCACATTCACATTTCTAGGACAAATTTTATTTTATATTAAAAGTTATAAAATTATATAAACATATATAAATTATGTAAGTATGGATAACTTATAAATGAAAAATTATATACATTATACAGAGTGAAGTATGTCAGTAAGAGAAATATAAATATCATATACCAATGCATATATATGGAATCTAGAACGATGGTACCAAGGAATTTATTTGCAGGGCAGCGTTGGAGAAACAGACATAGAGAACAGACTCGTGGGGATACTCTTTTGCCCCCTTCTGATGCCTATGTCAGAAGCTTTCTCTATCTCCTTTATACTTTAATAAAACTTTATTACACAAAAGCTCTGAGCGATCCAGCCTCGTCTCTGTCCCCGGATTGAATTCATCTCCTCCGGAGGCCAAGAATCCCGCGTCTCATCGTTCAGCAACAACCTTTCATCTTGGGGGCTCGTCCGGGATCCTTCAGGACAAGATGGGAGCTAACAATTCCAGCCTCACTCCTTTGAACTGTATCCTGAAAAACTGGGATAGATTTGATCCCCAGGGCTTAAAGAAGAAACACCTGGTCTTCCTATGTGATACTGCATGGCCGTGGTACCCACTGGAGGACGGCGAACGGTGGCCAGTTGGAGGGTCTCTTAAATACTGGGGCAACTTATTCTGTGCTTACTGAAGCCCCTGGCCCACTTTCTTCCCGATCCGCTTCCATAATGGGACTGTCTGGACGAGCCAAAAGATGGGCCTGATAATCTATGTGAGCCTACTTCTGCTGACTCCAGAAATCCTGAGTCTGCCATTTGATCCTCAAGACAATGCCTTCCTGTCCTGGGCTCACTCCTATGCTGCATTCCACAATCGTCTAACTGCTGGGTCTGTGGACCACTCCCTTCTTCATCCGTGAAAGGCTTCCCATGGTGGACATCTCCACTTCAAGGAAAGGACTTTTTCCAAGTCTGCAAATACCTTCAACAACAATCACATGTGATGCCTCTTCTTAAACTGATGACATCTAAAGAACACTAAGATGGACTGATGTAACTATGGACATAATGTGACTTTTCATTTTTAACTTGGTTTAATGACTATTTTGCCTTACATCTATAACTGTATAATGGGGTTTTCTAACCGTCTAAAAGCTTTTAATTTACAAATAGTTGTCCGAGCTCCTATGAGTGCCACAGCCTCCTCCAACTATTACTTGGGGCCCCTGGATCAGACATCCTCACTATGAGGATTAGGAGAATATGTTGCCTCACCAATTTAGGGACAACGCCCCTTGTCAGCTCGGAAGCAGTTATGGAATGAGAATGACGCCCCTTTTCCTTAGGCAACATAATTCTCCTAAAAGAAAAGGGGGGAATGAGAGTCATTTCCTAGACAGGTTGATAAGAAGTCTAGGGGTCCCCAAGGAGAGAGAGGTCTGGGATATTCAAGGAGGAAGAAAGGACAAACTTTTTTACTTTTTTCCCTCTACATTCCTTAGGATTATATAACAATAATGTATCCTGCCTGAGGACAGTCTTTGGATTAAACCCTCTGGCTAATTCTGTTATCTTAAAACATAAATTATGGGAGTAGGTCTGGTCTTTACAAGGATGTATCCTGACTGAGGACAATCTTTGGATTAAACCTTCTGGCCAACTCTGTTATCTTAAAATGTAAATTATGGGAGTAGGTCTGGTGAGGTCTTTACAACCTCCAGATATTCTTTGGATTCATTGGAGAGTATATAACTCCATTGCTAACACTAGCAAAGGGGGTACTCTTTTGCCCCCTTCTGATGCCTATGTCAGAAGCTTTCTCTATCTCCTTTATACTTTAATAAAACTTTATTACACACACAAAAAAAAAAGAAAGAGAACAGACTCATGGACATGGGAAGTGGAGAGGAGAGGGTGAGATCTATGCAGGGAGTAACATGGAAACTTACATTACCACAGGTAAAATAGGTAGCCGGTGGGAACTTGTTGTCTCAGGAAACTCAAATAGGGGCTCCTTTGGTGGCTCAGACGGTAAAGCGTCTGCCCGCAATGCGGGAGACCCGGGTTCGATCCCTGGGTTGGGAAGATCCCCTGGAGAAGGAAATGGCAACCCTCTCCAGTACTCTTGCCTGGAAAATCCCATGGACGGAGGAGCCTGGTGGGCTGCAGTCCATGGGGTCGCAAAGAGTCAGACATGACTGAGCGACTTCACTTTCACTTTTCACTCTATCAACTTAGAGGGGTGGGATGGGGGAAGGAGATGGGATGGTAGTTCAGGAGGGAGGGCATATATGTATACCCATGGCTAATTCGTGTTGAGGTTTGACAATAAACACGAAAATTCTGTAAACCTATTCTCTTTCAATTAAATATAAAGAATTTTTAAAAATTAAAAAAATATTTTGCTTGACAAATTTTGTTTTTCAAAGGCACTCTAAGCTCTTTACTTGCTTGACAACAGAAATACTAATTGGTTTTTTGAAAGGTATTGAATAAACATCTATCAGGAATCATGGAAGACTCTAACCTAAACTATGATACTGGAAATAACAGTGGGATAAACTGGTATGACATTGAAACTAAAAGTGACTAATTGAAAATTATAAACTGATCTGTTAATTAATGTGACATGAGAAGTATTAAGTCGCATTTTAAGTATTAAGAAACATTATATTACATTTATAGAAAATGCCATTTTTAAAAGTGATGTATTTTTATTTTGTGAAATGAAGTTATACAACTACAAATTTTGAGAATATTTTCAAATCAGAGAATAGGACACATTATGCTTTTACATCTGATAGCTGCTATCTGAAACCCACTTTTGAAGTTACTTTTGGAAAATTGTCTGACCCAAATCAGTCAACAATGGATGTTTTCAGTACGAAACAATGTCTTTGTTAAGCAGTTTATAAATTCCAGAGTTAGAGTAGGTATTTCTACTGCTTCCTGGAAGCCCAGATGGTAAAGACTATGCCTACAATGCAGGAGACCAGGGTTCGATTCATGGGTCAAGAAGGTTCTCTGGAGAAGGAAATGGCTACCACTTCAGTATTCTTGCCTGGAGCCTTACGTGGATAGAGGAGCCTGGTGGGCTACAGTCCATGGCATTGCAAAGAGTCAGACATGACTGATGGACTACGAACACAATTGTCAACTGTATACACTGTTTCTATAAAAGATCATTTCTACAGATTTAATTTGTTTTTGTTTATCATGGAGGTGCTATTGGCATACATATAGTAATCCTAAAAATGTATGATTTCTGTAAGGTATTCCATGATTTCAGATAGATCTCTGCAATTCCAGGCATTAGTTACATTATAAATCAGTTTTCATATCACTTGTATTCAACAATACCAATCACTGTCACAAAAACTATACTGCAACTTCCTTGGTGGTCCAGTGACTAAGACGCCTCATTCCCAATGTGTGTTGGGGGTGGAAGAGGTTGGAGGCCTAGGTTTCAGCCTACATCAGGGAACTAGACCCCACATGCCACAATTAAGATTCAGGTACAGCCAAATTAGTAAATATTTTTTCAAAAGTAATTACAGTAAGATACATTAGGAGGCATTGGGAACTGATATCTGGTGAAGCACCTATCTCTCTGTAATAGCTGCATTTAATTTTTGAATTATTCCTCCTTCCCATGTTGCTTTGGCCCTGGATTACTTTCAGTCAGAACACTTCCTTTTTCCTGTATGGTCACCAACCAGACTCCCCAAAGCATCTGTTTCTTGCAGATTCTTGTATTCAGGCTGAAATAGAAAATATGTTGTCACATTGCCCACATAGTGGGTTCATGGTTCTGGTCACGGCAAGCTGCCCCTGTGACAGGGAGGGAGGCAGCCAGACCCCTGGATATGGGCTTGTGATCCTGTGATTCACGTCCCCTCAGAACTGCAATTATCTTTTCACCTGTAGCTTCGATGTGAGACAGGCTTGGGGGACTGAGATTGTTTGTGAGCACTCTACTACTCAGTTGCTAATGGTAAAACGGCCATTATAATTGTATGTGAACCATCTCCAAAGAGACTACTGAAATGCTTGAGGGAGGTTCTATCCCCCTTGGTCCCTGGAGACAGGCAGGGACTCACATGGAATCACTAGGAAATACTGAGGTGGAACGAAGCAAGGGAATTTCTTGTGTCGGCTTGCATCGTCTGTTTCCATGAAAAGTGTTTCTACAAAAATGAGTTGTTTCCTGTTCTTGAGACCAGTGAATTGTGCCTCCATTTAGATTTGAGTAGAGAAATGGAGCCAAAGTACCTGAGAGGGATTTTCAAGAATTTCTCCATCACATTTTACGAAGGTGATATTTTCATACCTCATTGTTTGCACTGTCATAGATCTTACCAAAAAATATCTTGGGGCAAATACTCCTTGTTTATACAATTAGGGTTCAATATCTTTTAGATAGAAATCCCCCATGATTTCCACTGTACTCTGCAATAGTAGGTACACCTTAGTGCCAACTCCCTAGAGAATATTCTAGTTTTAGTGACCAAAGTCATATTCAGAACCAGAAGTTCCAGCAGGGAACCATGAGATTTGAGCTATGAATACTTCTATCATGAAAATCAGTATCAATATGCTCAATTTAGATTTTGTCCCCACTCACAGATACTAAGAAAGATATTTTCTTTTCATTTTTGCTCACAACCCATGGCATGTAAGACCTTAGTTCCCCGGCTAGGGAAGGAACCCCAATTCTGCATTGGAAGGTGTGGTCTTACCCATTGGACTGCGGGAAAGATCCTAAACACATTTTCGTTAATAACTAATGTATTAAGTTGCCATATATTTTGCGTTATATTGTACTGATTAATGCTTTCTGTGTAAGAAATGATTAAATCTTCAAATCTGAGTTCTTAGCTCCCCACCCAGGGATTGAACCCAGGTAATCATCAGTGGAAGCACAGCTTCTTAACCACTGGACTGCAAGGGAAGTTGCTAATCTCACATTTAAAGAGAAAGGTGTACTCTCTGGGATACAATTGTCTGTGGGCCTCTCACTGATTTTCCTGTTTTGTGTTAGCTCTTCTTCACTTTATTGTTTCAATGAATGGGTGAGGAGGAGGAGGTCAGGAAAGAAACCAACAGTGGGGGAGGGTGTTTGGGAAGCTAAGTGCAGAGCAGTTGATGTGATCCACGCGCCCCATTTGCCTAGTTTCATGCCCAGTTGTAGCACAAAAAGTCCAGATGCTTGGAAACTTGTTCAGTCCTGGAAGAAGCAGGGCAATTGGTTGCTTCAGCAGCAGCAGCAGCAGCAGCAACAACTAACAGAGGCAATCTCTGTATCAACAGAATCTGCCAGGAGTATGTCATTTCTGGGCTTAGGTTATAGATGACACTGGATTTCAGTCTCCCTCTTTCTTCCTGGAATCATTTCCTAAGGGAAAAGCCAGCTGTCCTCTTATAAGCCCGGTCTCTGGTTACAATTACTAAGGCTTCCTCCCAACGGATCATCTGAGTGATTACATTCTACTTTTCATCACTTCCAAGACACCCAACTTCAAACACTCGCACCAAGAGGAATTTTGCCTTTATTCAACTAGCTGAAAGCATCTTGGCTTCCCATAGAGGCGGCTCTCAAAATTCTTCTCTTTTGCCTTAAGTCGGGTGAAACACTAACTTAAAACAGGCAGGAAGTGCTCTGCTCCAGAGGAAATCAAAGAGATTTAAAGGCATCAAAAAGCAGAGAAACGAAGCACCGTTGGACAGAAGGATCAGTTCAGTTCAGTTCAGTCTCTCAGCCGTGTCCGACTCTTTGCGGCCCCATGAATCGCAGCACGCCAGGCCTCCCTGTCCATCACTGACTCCCGGAGTTTACTCAAAATCATGCCCATCGAATCGGTGATGCCATCCAGTCATCTCATCCTCTGTCGTCCCCTTCTCTTCCTGCCTCTGATCCCTCCCAGCATCAAGGTCTTTTCCAATGAGTTAACTCTTCACATGAGGTGGCCAAAGTATTGGAGTTTCAGCTTCAGCATCAGTCCTTCCAATGAACACCCAGGACTGATCTCTTTTGGAATGGACTGGTTGGAGCTCCTTGCAGTCCGAGGTACTCTCAGGAGTCTTCTCCAACACCATAGTTCAAAAGCATCAATTTTTCAGTGCTCAGCTTTCGTCACAGTCCAACTCTCACATCCATACATGACCACTGGAAAAACCATCGCCTTGCCCAGACAGAACTTTGTTTGGCAAAGTGATGTCTCTGCTTTTTACCATGCTATCTATGTTGGTCATAACTTTCCTTCCATGGAGTAAGCAAGCGTCTTTTCATTTCATAGCTGCAGTCACCATCTGCAGTGATTTTGGAGCCCCCCAAATTTAATTCTGACAGTGTTTCCACTGTCTCCCCATCTATTTGCCATGAAGTGATGGGACCAGATGCCATGATCTTAGTTTTCTGAATGTTAAGCTTTAAGCCAACATTTTCACTGTCCTCTTTCACTTTCATCAAGAGGCTTTTTAGTTTATCTTCATTCTCAGCCATAAGGGTGGTGTCATCTGCATATCTGAGGTTATTGATATTTCTCAGGCATATTTCTCCCAACAGAAGGATCAACAGATCCCAAAACGGACAGGGGCTGGGCGAGGGGAGATAAGGCTCCGCCCCCTCTGGTCTTGCCCCTACGCAATTGCGCTTCAGGCCTCCTCCCACCCACTGCCCTTATTTAGCGACTCTTGGCCCTGGCGAAGCCCAATCACCTCCCTCTGTACCGCTTCCTCCGCCTGCGCGGGCACAGTAGCCTGCAGACCCGGAAGTGAATGTAGACTAGCGACGGAGGACTTCCGGTGTGTTTGCTATGTTTGTTTGTTTAAAACCCAGATTTCGTAGTTGCTCAGCCTGTTGTCCTCAACACGTGAGTTTCCTCGGTATCTTTGGACGTTAAAGAAGACTCTTGAGATTCCCTTGGACTACACGGAGATAGAGCCAGTCAATCCTAAAGGAAATCAGTCCTGAATATTCATTGGAAGGACTGATGCTGAAGCAGAAACTTCAATACTTTGGCCACCTGACGCACAAAACTGACTCATTTGAAGAGCCCCTGATGCTGGGGAAGATTGAAGGCAGGAGGAGGAGGGAACGACCGAGGAGGAGATGGTTGGATGGCATCACTGACTGGATGGACATGAGTTTGAGTTAGCTCCCGGAGTTGGTGATGGACAGGGAAGCCTTACCTGCTGCGGTCCATGGGTCACAAAGTGTGGGACATGACTGAGTGATTGAACTGAACTGGTGGAGGTTAAAACTACTGTCCCCAACTTCCTGCCTCCGGTGTGTCCCAGCATCGCTCTGAGAGAAGTTCTTAAGTCCCTTATCTTAGCTGCCGGATCCCTGGGGCCCACATCACATTTCTAGTAGTATCGTTCTAGGATCCATATCCTTCTCTGGCAGTTCTACCTTCTAACTTGTAGACGCCGCTGCTTAAAGTCCTGCATTGCTCAACCCTCCCGTCTCTGATTCATGAAGAGTTGAACGAGGCTCTATTCTGTATGCAGGTTGGTCAGGGCCTCGCCTATAGTGTGAAGGGCAGGATCAGAGTAGATTATGTGGTTTTCACAGGAGGGGCCGCGAGTTCTAAAGAAAAGAATGAAACTAAAAACACCTCATTTGATTCTGTGTTCCAGAATCCCTGCTGTGTCAGTGGCCGTAGAGGATTGTGATTTGTACCTGTTGAGATCCTCCCTCTGTGTGGGGCTGCGTTACAGGGAGCTCGCTGTGTTTTTCTAAGTATTGAACGGCCTGTTTTCTGGGGTCACTTCGCAAGACTGATCTTACCTGAGAAGGAAGCCCAGAGGAAGAGGAAAGCAAGGAGTCAGAAATGACTCGTTCCCAGGTAAGAGGCCTATATTTGTTTCTTTTGTCTCTCTTTCCTGAAATGCTGTTTCTTTGGACTTGATAAGCTCCTTAACTTCTGAACGGGTTTGTTTGAACCTACCCATAGTCATCATCCCAAGGGACCCATTGCCCTCCTGGCACATCGGTGTGACAGAAAACACTATTGTCAGCCAAAGAAGCTCACTCAAGCTTTTAAGTCCCAAGTTTTTGTTGGGGTTTAGCCACATAGCTGTAGTTGATAACATCTCCAGCATTCTCCCCTCCTTAGAGGTTGGGCTAATCAGCCCACTTGGCTCAAAGCCCCAGACCTCTAGTCACTTCGTTGGTCTTTGTGAAATGCCCAGCCTCACAACCTGAGTCATCCCATTATTAAACTAGGGGCCTACCATAAGTCATCTTGTTAGCATAAATTATCAGGGCCCACGGAGAGTAATAAAGCCACTGCAGTCACTAAGGAAATTCCAAGAGTGAGAAAACTTAAATTCCAAGAGTACTTTAAAAACTTCCAGACCCTGGGGACCAAAGCCTTTGAGATTCTTTTTAACCTTTAGTATTTCTTTAGTTTTGGCTATACTGGGATTTTGCTGATGCACTTGGGCTTTCTCTGTTGTGACTAGGAGGGGCTACGATCTTGTTGTGGAACTCTGGCTCTAAGGTACGGGTTCAGTCGTTGTATTAATCCCCGGCAGGCTCTGGAGGGTGTGGGCTTCAGCAGTTGTGGCAGACTAGCTTAGTTGCTCCGAGGCTTGTGGGATCTTCCCTGACCAGGGATGGAACCCATGTCCCCTGCATTGACAGGCAGATTTCTACCCACTGGAGCATCAGGCAAGTCCTTAAATTCTTTATTACACAACACTTGAAACCTTAATGTTTCCTTTCTGCCCTTTGATTTTTTTTCCCCTCTTATTTTTGATGTTACCTTGGAATACCTCACCTGTTGCATGATTACAAAATATTATGTTCTGTTTAAGCCTTCTATTTTATTGTTCAAAATAATGTCTATGTCTCTCTTTAGGTGGGCTTCTTTGGCTACCTTGGAAGCTATTTTGCTTCATTTCTTTTGAAATTTCAACTAGTTTATACAGTGATAGCTTCATCTGTAATTTTACAGGTTCCCTTTATTTAGGTGTTTTTGTTTTTTAAATTCAAAATTATGTTGGCTCCCCTAGATACAGCTGAGACTTATGTTTGAAATATCCATGTTTGCTTTGAGTTTGATTGTTTTGAATTTGCAGTCACTGAAGTCTTTATATCACTACATCTTCCAAGTAAAGCTTGTGATTTTCAGACTTTATGTGCTTCAGTAAAGATTTACAGTTTCTTCACGTAGGTCTGGAAATGTGTTCTACATCGGTGTCATGGTGTATTTGCTAATAAAATGTAGACTGTTTCCCATATTGTGTTTTTAATTCCTGTTACTAAAGAGGAAGAATTGTTTTCAGTGAACTCAGGTGGCTCAGTGGTAAAGAATCCGTGATGCAGGAGACCTGGGTTTGATCCCTGGGTTGGAAGGTCCCCTGGAGAAGGAAATGGCAACCCACTCCAGTATTCTTGCCTGGGAAATCACATGGACAGAGATGTCTGCATGGCTACAACCCATAGGGTCAAAAAGAATTGGACATGATTGATATGACTTAGCACGCATTCATACACAATTTAGAATTTTTTTTTCTACCATAAATGCAAAAATACACATGAGTTTTTAAAAAAGGTAGATTAAAAATGTTTCCTTCCAAAAGATCTGTTACTTATGGAAGATTGCTTTTCCCTTAAGTGTCTTTATGTGTGCATCTGTGTGTTCAGGCAGTAACCTAGGGTATATATAAAAGACATCATCATTTCATGAATATTTTTATTTATTCCAACCTTTGAAAATTGTTCTTACATATTTTCCATGTCCTTAGATTGTTTCCTTTTAGAGAAATGAATAAATAGTTCCATTTTAGTATAGGTATACATGAAAATGTTCAAATGATTTGATCAATTCTTTTTCTTGTTTTTTATATTCTTCACAATTAGAAAAACTTTTGTGAACTTTCTTCAGAGTTGTCCTTGTGTATTTCTCTGTGTATTCCTACAAGAGACTTTCACATATCTGCTTTCTAGGGGAAAATGGGTATTTATGATATTTGACAGAAAGATTTCATTATGAGTCCTTATAATTCTGACCTTCTATCTTAATGTAATATGTCTTCTTCATTCTTATCATTGGTAAGTTGCTAAATTGTGTCCAAACCTTTGGGATCCCATGGAATACACCAAGCCAGGCTTCCCTGTCTTTGGTCAACTCCCAGTGTGTGCTCAAACTCATGTTCATTGAGTCAATAATGCCACCAACCATGTCTTCTGCTGGTCCCTTCTCCTTTTGCCTTCACTCTTTCCCAGTGTCAACTACAAATTGGCACTTGCCAATAGCATTGCCAATGACTGAACCACAAGGGCATTTGCTAACTGCCTCTATGGAGATTGAACCCCATGCTGCATAGCTGTTGACCTTCAACAACCCCAGAGGGAGTTCAGGGTGGAGTGAGGCACTCTGCACCCCAGGGAATCTGGTGGGACAGGTCTTTAGATAGTTGGATGTTTTTAGGAACAGATGGGGAGACAGTGAAAGCAGTGTCAGGCTTAATTTTTCGGGGGCTCCAAAATCACGGCAGATGGTGACTGCAGCCATGAAATTAAAAGACACTTACTCTTTGGAAGGAAAGTTATGATCAACCTAGATAGCATATTAAAAAGCAGAGACATTACTTTGCCAACAAAGGTCCATCTG
>NW_027224430.1:25000-37408 GCF_023699985.2 Odocoileus virginianus | reverse complement strand
CTAAGTTTTGCTGGGGGAATATAGGAGTATGTCTGCATTTTCATTTTGATACAGAAAAAGAGAGTATGACTTTCCAAAAGCCAACCCTAATTCCCAGATCTGCAGGGTGAAAAATGACATCATTTTGAACAACATGAGAACCATGGAATTATAGAGAGTGACCAACGGTGAATCTAGTGGGAGTCAGAAGCAGAGAGGAATGATTTTTAGCAGACAGGGTACAGTTGAGGAATTGCTATTGCATGGAATGACGTGGGGATGGACAAGAAACTTACTTTATCACTTCCCTTTTTCTGTCTCCACAATGTATAAAATAGAAACATTTTTTAAAGCAGTGGCTAAATCTTATTATCAGTTAAATAGAAACTCTCCAGGTCAAAACTGTCAAGTGTCACATATGCAAATAGTAGCAATTTGTTCAAAATATGCATTATAGTCTTTTATTTATTTATTTTAGACTCTATATGTTTTGGTTTATTACCCCCCTCTGGTAAAGCATAAGCACTTTAAAATATATTTTCTTTTAAGTTGGACAAAAGCAATTAACATAACCTCACTCACTTCTTATCACGTGAACTTAATTACAATCTCAATTTTAAGAAGATATTTTTCCTTCTTGCTTTTCACTCAATCTGAGGTGCCCCTGCTCAAATATGATGTATACTCTTACCATATTTAATACACTCTACTGTGACTGCTAAAAACCTTTTTTATCTTCCTTTTTTTAAACCTTTCATCTTATTCATAAATTACATAAAAAATAGAACACCTGTGCAAAGTTATTTTGCTCATATAAAAATGATGAAAATAAAATAATCTATCAAAGATAATAAAAACAACATATCTGCATGTGGCATAGTTCTAAGACAGTCAGTGTTACAAGATACATTTTAATGTTTATTAGAGACAGAAAATAATATTTTTCAAAGGCTTTCCTCAAGGCATTTTTTACCTCTTGGTTCCTCAGGCTGTAGATCATGGGATTCAACATAGGAATGATTATTGTGTAGAAGACAGAGGCCGTTTTGTCTGTGTCAAGGGAATGGTTTGATTTGGGCTGCAGATACTTGAAGATCAGAGTCCCATAGAATATAGTGACAGCAGTCAGATAAGAACCACAGGATGAGAATGCTTTGCGCCTCCCTTTGCAGATTGAATTCTCAGGATGGCAGCCACAATGTATAGGTAAGAAATAAGGACCATGGTCAAAGAGCTGATCGTGTTGAATCCAGCAAAGATAAAAATCAAGACCTCTCTGAGGCTGGTGTCTGAGCAGGCAAGAGCCAGCAAAGGAACATCATCACAATAGAAGTGATTAATAACACTGGGGCCACAGTAGATCTCTTGAAAAGTAACAACTATGTGGAGGAAAGCAACAGAAAAGCTGTATAAGTAAGGGCCTGCTACCAGTTGCATGCACACCTTTTGGAACATGATCACCACGTAGAGAAGAAGATTGCCGATGGCCACATAGCAGTCATAAGCCATTACTGCAAGAAGGAACATCTCCAAAATCAAGAAGTTCTGGAAAAAGCCCAGCTGTGTGCACATGCACAGAGAGATATGGGCCTGCGCTTGGTCAGGAGGGTCTCCAGGAACTTTGGGGCTGTTGATGAGGAGTAACAAAAGTCTACAAAGGCCAGATTACTGAGAAAAAAGTACATGGGTGTGTGAAGGTGAGGATCCAACCGGATTAAGGAAATCATGCCAATGTTTCCCACCAGAGTTAGAGCATATACCACTAAAATGAGAAGAAAGAGAAGGATTTCAATCTCTCTCTGGACTGAAAAACACAAAAGAATGAATTCCATCACCCTGGTTATGGAATCACCCTGATCCCAATATGCATATATACAAACACATGCATACTTATACATAAGTACACACATAAAATGTGATGTGAAAACTGTTTTCCCCCATTCATTTATTTTCCTCTTGCTGGAGGCAAAACCCAGATTGTGAAAGTTCTGTTTCAACTAACTTGTCTTCCTGAACAGACATCTTAGAAGAGCTACTGGCACTACAGCTCACCATTCTGGCAAAAGAATGGAAAAAAAAAATGATAAAATATTGATCTGAACATCATTTGCCCATTTCCATAATGGCAATATAATAACTCTAGATGCTTTTGAACTGTGGTGTTGGAGAAGACTCTTGAGAGTTCCTTGGACTGCAAGGAGATCCAACCAGTCAATCCTAAAGGAGATCAGTCCTGAGTATTCACTGGAAGGACTGATGCTGAAGCTGAAACTCCAATACTTTGGCCACCTCATGCGAAGAGTTGACTCATTGGAAAAGACCCTGATGCTGGGAGGGATTGGGGGCAGGAGAAGAAGGGGATGACAGAGGATGAGATGGTTAGATGGCATCACCGACTCAATGGACATGAGTTTGGGTAGACTCTGGGAGTTGGTGATGGACAGGGAGGCCTGGCGTGCTGTGGTTCATGGGGTCACAAAGAGTCGGACATGACTGAGTGACTGAACTGAACTGAACTGAATCTCACTTTGGTTTTCCATGATAAATATCAAATTGGGATATTTTAGAGGTAATTAGCAGAAATTTTGATATTGAGTTACTTTTCTTTGAGCATACATTGAAATCAGGTTTATTTTCTTATATTTCTTCTTTGTAATAAAAGGAAAAAGAAGCCAAATCCACACAGCCTCATCAATTTTAGAAGAAAAACACACACAAAAAACAAACAAACAAACAAACAAACAAACCTCCCTACTTTGTGAACTACTTTCAGCCACAAATGTCTCTTTTGGCAAATTTTTTTAAAGATCAAAAGTTTCCCTCAAGAGAAAGACAACATTCATACAAACAAATGCTCTTCTTCCTTAGGAATTGGCTTCCACAGTTTCATCAACAAAGTGTTTTCTTCTAAAGGAAGCCCAAGTCTTGGGCAGAAGTCAAACAGGATGTTTTATTTGGGGTGGGCTAAGAAAGTATTTCATTATTGTGTATACATGTCAGCTTCATCCAGTGGAAGCAGAGTTAGACAGGGTCTTCTACTTTCCTTTAAATTGTGATAAGTGTAGAGGCTTGGAAAACAAGGGTTATGGAAATGACCGACAGTATCTCTTGACCTACTTGGTTGTAGAAGAAATTTTCCCCTGAAAGTTGGAAGACCCAGGGTAACTGAATGTGTAAAGCAGGCCTTTATAAAGTACAGTCTCCTTTCCTTGGGGAGTTAATTCCTAATATTCCCCAGAGATGACTGCACCAGTTTCACTGACTCTCCAGGATGCAACTATGATTAGAAAGCGTCAATTAGAAAAAAAAAAAAAAACCTATAAAGACAAAGGTAACAATAGGTCTTATTTTAAACTAGAATGTTGTGAAGTAATTAGCCTTTGATTAAAATAAATTAATTAATTTTTAAAAATAAGCAAAAATAAACTATAATGATATCATCATGAAATCAGTAATCCTTGATTCAGTTCAGTTCAGTCACTCAGTCATGTCCAACTCTTTGCAGCCCCATGAACTTCAGCATGCCAGGCTTCTCCTATCCATCACCAACTCCTGGAGCTTACTCAAATTCACGTCCATCAAGTCAGTAATGCCATCCAACCATCTGATACTCTGTCGGTCCCTTCTCCTCCTGTCTTCAATTTTTCCCATCATCAGGGTCTTTCATAATGAGTCAGGTCTTAGCATCAAGTGGCCAAAGTATTGGAGTTTCAGCTTCAACATCGGTCCTTCCAATGAACACCCAGGACTGATCTCCTTTAGGATGGACTGGTTGGATCTCCTTGCAATCCAAGGGACTCTTCAAGAGTCTTCTCCAACACCACAATTCAAAAGCATTGAATCTTCAGTGCTCAGCTTTCTTTATAGTCCAACTCTCACAACCATACATGACTACTGGAAAAACCATAGCCTTGACTAGACAAACTTTTGTTGACAAAGTAGTCTCTGCGTTTCGACATGCTGTCTAGGTTGGTCATAGCTTTCCTTTCAAGGAGTAAGCATCTTTTAATTTCATAGCTGCAGTCACCATCTTCAGTGATTTTGGAGCCCCAAAAAATAAAGTCATCCACTGTTTCCACTGTTTCCCCATCTATTTGCCATGAAGTGATGGGACTGGATGCCATGATCTTAGTTTTCTGGATGTTGAGCTTTAAGCCTTCATAGAGTCATTCAACTTCAGCTTCTTCAGCATGACTGGTCAGAGAATACACTTGCTGTTTTTTTCTTGTGTGTGTTTGTGTGATATTGAATTGTCTGTCTTGGAAACAGAGATCATTCTGTCATTTTTTGAGATTGCATCAAACACTGCATTTCGGACTCTTACGGAGTGTGATGGCTACTCCATTTCTTCTAAGGGATTCTTGCCCACAGTAGTAAATATAATGGTCATCTGAGTTAAATTTACCCATTCCAGTCCATTTTAGTTCACTGATTCCTAAAATGTCGATGTTCACTCTTGTCATCTCCTGTTTGACCACTTCCAATTTGCCTTGATTCATGGACCTAACATTCCAGGTTCCTATGCAATATTGCTCTTTACAGCATTGGACCTTGCTTCCATCACCAGTTACATCCACAACTGGGTGTTGTTTTTGCTTTGGCTCCATCTCTTCATTCTTTCTGGAGTTATTTCTCTACCAATCTCCAGTAGCATATTGGGCACCTATCAACCTGGGGAGTTCATCTTTCAGTGTCCTATCTTTTTGCCTTTTCATACTGTTTATGGGGTTCTAAAGGTAAGAATACTGAAGTGGTTATTCTTGAATGTGCATGTCCAATTCAGTTGCCTGAAACAAAACAAGCAAAAGCAAAAAAAAAAAAAAAAAAGTGGTAAAGTCTTTAAATATCCCAACTGTTTCTGATGCATTGTCATCATTTGTTTACATGTCTCTTCCATTCCATGTGACCTTCCTAGTTGAAGGGATTATGATTCAAATTATTTGCTTTATATCTACTAACTGTGTTTTTCACCTAGATGTTGTAAATCATAAGTTGTTTTCTTTATTCTTTGCTGCATGTAGACTTAACAATAATAAATACCCTCTGTCTACATCATATATCATTAAAACTCAACTTTTAAAATTACATAACATTAATTTGTTGTGTGACCTGCAGCAAGAATCTAAGCTATTGTTTTTCCACACAGTGAGCTAATTTCCCTAATAATATTAATTAAATAATCCATTTCTTTCTTATTAATTTATAATTAACAAGACTTTAAAAATATCACCTCATTTACTAAAATAACTCAATAAAATCTATGAGTTTAGAGTTTTAGAAAATTTTATAGGTATAGGACGTTTTTATATATGCTTTACTTTATGAAAAGATAATTTTTTGAGAACATAAATAAAGTATAGTTGACACCTGAACAACATGGGTTTGAACTGCATGGATCCACTCAAATGCCATTTTGTGTTCAATAAATACTACTACAGTCCTACTCTATCCAAAGTTGATTGACTCTTCAGATGAAGAATTGCACATCTAATGCAAAGTTAAGGCAAATTCTACAACCAGTGGGGTTTATGTCCCTAATCCTACATTGCTCAAAGGTCAAATGTATATGTATGCATCATAATAAAATTTGATATACAGAAAAATATGAAAAATATACAGTATAAGTCATCCACTACAGGTAACTACTCTTTTAAGTTTCAAGACAATTCATTTTCCTTCATATTTTATGTCCTTTATTAAAATATGCTCTTAGAGTATATGACAAGTTACTACTTATACTGCCCCCCCTTTTTCCCCAGCAAGTCAGTAGTTCATCAATATCCAGGGGGGAGTGGTCCTAGGACACCTCCCCTCCCTCCCCACCAAATGCAGGGGTGATAAATTCCCTTATACAAAACGGCATAGCATAGCACAGTTGTCCCTCCAATACAGAGGTTCTGCATCAGTGGATTCACCAACCATGGTTCCTAGATGAATTGCCAAATTCAGGGTTCACAAATATAAAAGCCTGATGATATATCAGGATTCTGGGCTTCCCTGGTGGCTCAGATGGTAAAGAATCTGCCTGTAATGCAGGAGACCTGGGTTCAATCCCTGGGTCAGGAAGATCCCATGGAGAAGGGAATGGCAACCCATTCCAGTATTCTTGCCTGGAGAATTCCATGGTCAGAGTAACCTGGCAGACTATAGTTCACAGAGTTGCAAAGAGTTGGACACCATCGACTAACACTACTACTACTACAATATCAGGATTTAATATACCATGTAAGATTATTTCCAAAATATGTTCTAATACTCTGTTATATATCCAATTTTAATATTTTGTCACTTTTTCTAATTGATAAAATGGTTCCCTGGTGGCTCAGTAGTAAAGAATCCACCTACCAATACAGGAGACACGATTTCTATCCCTGGGATAGATTCCAAGGAGAAGGAAATGGCAGGAAGATCCACTGGAGAAGGTAATGGCGACCCATTCCAGTATTCTTGCCTGGAAAATTCCATGGACAGAAGTTGCTAGCTGACTACAGTCCATGTACATGACTTGTGACCAAAAGAGTCAGACATGACATAGTGACTAAACAACAACAAATTAGAAAATACTAATCCTATAATAAATCCTCTTACTCAAGATTGGTTTAGAATGATCCAGTATTTTTAAGATTAAATACCGAAAAATAGAAATGTTGAGTAAGACAATAAGTCTACTTTAACATTTTTTCTGTTGTTGTTCAGTCACTAAGTTGTGTTTGACTCTTTGCAACCCCATGGACTGCAGCATGCCAGTCTTCCCTGTCCTTCACTTCCTCAGAGATTTTGCTCAAACTCATGTACATTCAGTCAGTTATGCCATCCAACCATCTCATCCTCTGTCACCTCCTTATCCTCCTGCCCTCAAACTTTCCCAGCATCAAGGTTTTTTTCAATGAGTTGGCTCTTCACATCAGGTGGCCAAAGTATTGGAGCTTCAGATTCAGTTCTTCCAATGAATATTCAGGGTTAATTTCCTTTAGGATTAACTGGTTTGATCTCCTTGCAGTCCAAGGACTCTCAAGAATCTTCTCCAGCATTACAATTTGAAAGAATAAATTCTTTGACCCTCAGTCTTCTTTATAGTCCAACCATCTCATCTGTACATGACTACTGAAAAAAACAAACAAACATAGCCTTGTACTTACTTTACTGAAAAATTATCTTTTTTTGCAGCACTGTTCTTTGCAAAGTTGTCTTTGTATGCTGCCTCCAGTGTATGTCCTCCCACTCCTCATGAAATCATTCCAGTCATCCTTTCATTCCTATTATTCAATATAAAGTCCACTTAACAAGATCATGCTATTTAATATATCACCATATTTGCTATAGTTTTTCCTTCCTTGATGAATTTTCTCACATTTGAATTTTCATGCCCCCCCTGAATTTCTTCCTGAATGTTCATCCTCAGTTTCATTGTTGGTTTCTCTTCATTGCCTTGACCACTAAATGTTGGACAGACACAAGTTCAAGTCTTTGTCAATTTCATCTGATTATATCTACACATTGTCCTTTACTTGTTAATTTCATTCAGTCTTATTCCATTTAACAGTGTCCATATGCAAATTGTACCCAATGTAACTCTTCACCTTAGTACATTCTGAATTCTAAACTCTCATATTCAATATCAGATTGATGTCTTTACTGGGTAGTGCACTAAGCATCTTAGATTTAGTGTCCAAAACTGAGTTTCTGGTACCATTCCCTTTCCTTTCTCAAGTCTGTTCCTCTCAAACTCCTCTCAACTGTTCCTCTCAAACTCCTCTGAATCCTCTGAATCCTATGGTTGGTCCAGGCAAATACCTTGAGTCACTCTTGACTTGGAGGAATTCAGGTCGGTGCTTTCTTCCAGTTTATCTGGCATCCAACTTATTTTGCCAGCTAGAATGCTACTCCATGTTTTATCCATCATCCTTTCAGCTAGGTTCCCTGTTTCCATCCTTTCTCTCTTCAGTCAATTGTAAAGCAGAGTAATTTGTTTAAAGAGTAAATTAGGTTATCTCACTCCCTGGCACAGAATCCTCCAATAGTTGCCCATTTCACCCAGTATAGAAATCAGATTCTTTTTTATGTTTTTTTTTCAAATTTATTTTGAATTGGAATATAATTTCTTTACAATGTTGTGTTGATTTCTGCTGTACAAAATGTGAATCAGCTTTAAGTAGAAATATATCTCCTTCTCTTGAGTTCCCCTCCCAGTTCCCCCCTCCATCCCATCCCTCTAGGTCATCACAGAGCACCAAATGAGCTGCCTGTCCCCTACAGCAGTTTCCCACTAGCTAACCATCATACACATGGTGGTATGTACATGTCAATGACACTCTCAATCTGCCCCACTCTCTCAGATATGCAGATGACACTGTTCTAATGGCAGAAAGCAAAGAGAAACTACAGTACCTTTTGATAAAGGTGAATGAGGAGAGTGAAAAAGCTGGCTTAATACTCAATACTCAAAAAACTAAGGTCATGGCATCCAATCCCATCACTTCATGGCAAATAGACGGGGGGAAAAGTGGAAACAGTGCTAGATTTTATTTTCTTGGGCTCCAAAATTTCTTCAGACTGTGACTGTAGCCACAAAATTAAAAGATATTTGCTCCTTGGAAGAAAAGATAATAAATCTAGACAACTTCTCAAAAACCAGAGACATTACTCTGCTGACAAAGGTCAGTATAATCAAAGCTATGATTTTTTTCAATAGTCATGTAAGAATGTGACAGTTGAACCTTAAAGAAGGCTGAGCACTTAAGAATTGATGCTTTCAAATGTTGGGGCTGCAGAAGACTCCTGAGAGTCCCTTGGACTGCAAGAACATTAAACCGGTCAATCCTAGAGGAAATCAACACAGAGTATTCATTAGAAGGACTAAGGAAGAAGCTCCAATGATGTGGCCCCCTGATATGAAGAACTGACTCATTGGAAAAGACCCTGAGGCTGGGAAAGATTGAGGACAGGAAGAGAAAGGGGTGACAGAGGATGAGATGGTTGGATGGCATCACTGACTCAACGGACATGAGTTTGAGCAAACTCCAAGAGATGGTGAAAGACAGGGAAGCCTGGCATGCTGCAGTCCATGGGTCTGAAAAGAGCCGGACATGCTGAGGGGCTGATCGACAACTCCTTCCCCTCCTGTGTCCACAAGTCCATTCTCTATGTCTGTGTCTCTATTCCTGCCCTGCAGATAGGTTCATCAGCACCATTTTTCTAGATTCCATATATATGCATTAATATATATTTATTTTTCTGTCTTACTTCATTCTGTATAACAAGCTCTAGGTTAATCAATATCACTTCAAAAAAGTTACAGGGGTCCACAGAAATGGGAATGATTAGGCTGTTTATGGCTTTCTGACTACATTTATCTTAATTCTTCCCCCTCCTCCCATTCCCTTCTTTCTATCCATATATATATATATATATTCTTTTTTTAATATTTTGGGGCATGGCAGCTTGCATGTGTGTGTTCTAGGCTCCTCTGTCCAGTGGATAATCCAGGCAAGAATACTGGAGTGGGTTGTCATGCCCTTCCTCAGGGGGATCTTCCCAACCCAGGGATTAAACCCATGTCTCTTATATCTCCTGCATTGGCAAACTTGCTCTTTCCCACTAGAGCCAGCTGCGAGACCCCATGTTTGCATTTCTTCCCTCTGCCTAGGATACCTTTCCTTGACATCTCACTCTTTCACCCCCTGGACACTTTCACAGTGTGAAAGGTGAGAACACTAGAGTCAGATATCGAGCCCCAAATTCTGGCTTTGTTGGTATGAGCCATGACAATACTTATTCATATAACACACTGTGTTTTGTTTTCAACATCTTTGAAACAAAAATGGACAAAGTAACTGCTTCTGGTGTGGCTTTGAGGATTAAATGTGTGTGTAAACTATGCAAATATAAAGGATGTAAATTGTGTAAAAGATCTAGAATCATGTCTGTATTATCAGAAATGCCACATCAGCATTAATTGCTAGTACATTACTTCTCTTCCCTAACTTACTTTTTTTTCCCCCCGCTATCATTCATCATTACACCAAACTTTTAGTTGATTTGTTCCTTTGTCTTCTCTGATATTTATCATATGGGAAGAAGTTTTGGTCTCTTATCAGTCTCTTTATATGTGTTTGTTGACACAAACTGGAGACTCAATAAAGATTCTCAACAGAGTTGTAAGAGTTTACATTTTTTTCTGCACTAACATTAATAATTATATATATAGTTTTCACTTGCCAAGCTCATTCTTTAAAAATAATATTTTCTCTTTTATGCCGAGTAAATCATTGTTGTTGTTTAGTTGCTATGTCGTTTCCAACTCCTTTGCAACCCTAAGGACTGTAACCCACTAGGCTCCTGTGTTCATGGGATTTTCCAGATAAAAATATGGAGTGGGTTGCCATTTCATTCTGACGAAGGTCTTCCTGACCCAGGGATTGAACACATGTCTCCTTCATGGGCCGGCAGATTCTTTATCACTGAGTGACCAGGGAAGCATTAAATCTTTAGTAAACTGTATGCTAATCATTAGTAAATTTTAAGTTTTACTAATAATTAACTAAATTAACAAAAAGGAGGAAACCTTCTTTGAAAATAATGAGATTGGTATTTTTGGGAGTCAAACTGCCAAAACTTTTTGAGAAATTCATTTATTTCTCAACAAAGTCCCTAGTTGTGTCAGAAACTACAGATAAAGTGGCTAAAAAATGACACCATTTAATTATGTTTTCTTTGTTGTTGTGTTGCTGTTGTTTTTAATTCCTAAATCAAGCTACATAGGCTTTTTATTTTCTTTACCCAGTTTTTGGTACTTAATTTCTAATATACCTCGTTTCAATCTTTCTTATTTAACTATGAAGGAGGATACAGCTATTCATGATTAATTCTCTACATATACCTTCGTTTGTATTCTTTTAACTTTTATTTGGGCTTCCCTTGTAACTCAGATGGTAAAGCATCTGCCTGCTGTGTAGGAGACCCTACACACACACATACACAATTATTTCTCTGATACTTTTAAGCTGAAAATTTGACTTATTCCTTGAAGCAAGCTTTTTATTTGTTTTCACAGAGTAAGCTGATTTGAGGGCTTCCCAGGTAATGATAAAGAATCTGCCTGCCAGTGCAGGAGACATACCAGACACAGGTTCAATCTCTGAGCTGGGAAGTTTCCCTGGATTAGGAAACGGTAACCTACTAGAGTATTCTTGCTTGGAAAAGTCCATGAACAGAGGAGCTTGGCAGGTTACAATTCATGCAGTAACAAAGAGCCGGACACAACTGGATGCTGGGCACTGGCGCTGACTGGACTTCATTTGATACCTTCATATCTTGTTTCCATCGTGATGAATTTTTGTGCCCTAATTTCTAGAAAATGATCAAACCATAAATATGAGCATTTTTATCATATTTTAGTTACAATTTCTATTCTAGAGTTATGAAGAAACCAAAACTTTGTCTAATTATTGCAGCTCACACACTATCACCTAATCCAAACTATGCACACATGGTATATGGCATCTCACATTGGTAGTACATATATTTTACATTAGCTATTTCAATCGTATCTCCATCTGAGTTAGCTTTTACCTAGCTGACTCTTTAGGATTTTTTTTTAATTCAAGGAAGTATTAAACCCATTGGTATCTTTTAATGCATTCTAGCAATACCTTCCCTCATGTGTTAAAAATATGAATTATAAAAAAAACAGTAGCAGCATTGAATTAAAAAAAATTAATCAGTGATTCTATTACCAAATTATTTGGTGTTAGTGAATATGAAGTATCTCTCCAGAAAATTTAAAAGTTCCCAAGTGCCTATTGCTTGCCCATAATATATACTATGAAAGAAATTAGGTTAATATTTCCATTTCTAGTCAGGTTGCAAAAATTCAGAATATTTGGGAAAACTAAGAAAAATATAATTTTTTGTAGCTACCATTCTTTACTTGTCTATTTTAATTGAATAACTGCTGATCATTAAGTAAAGAGAAACTGAAGTCAGAGTGTGCTTAAGTGTCAGTGATGAAACTGTCTCTCTGGGTCTTATTACAAAACTTCCCTGCAAACAGAATTCCCTACTGTAATTGCTGAAGGTAGATTTACCTTTTAATCAGTTTCAAGGAGACTTATTAAAATGACGTTTCTCAGCTTTTTCATGGGAATGTATTAATAGAAACCAATTTCAACAAACAAAGTTTCAACTCAGGATTAATGAATATGGGGTGAAGTTTGAGTGTGTTGAAGTAATCATCTGATTCCTCAGGGATGATCTGTCCTCAGCCTTGAAGCATCTTCCTTTGAGAGATCAAACTGCAGGCTGCAGTGGGAAGATTACAGGTTTTGGAGCAGGATGTAGGTTTGACTCAAGCTCATCAGTTACCTCCTCACACACAGTTGGGAAAGTCATAAACTCTGAGTCCCAATTAAGAAAGAAAACTACTACAAT